>NC_054539.1:60256065-60556065 GCF_017654505.1 Polyodon spathula
TGTGTCCAAGAAAATATATATTTTTTGGCCCGGTGTCCTTTAATTCACAGATAACAGCATGAGGTACGCAGTGTTTGCTAAAGATGCAACCTTGAACGGTTCATTCTTGACACATTGTGATGGTTTTTCCCAATGATTTAATACTAAATAAAACATTGTTTAAAAAACCATAACATCTCCTCATAAGATGATCTTGTAACCTTTAACACTGACTGAAAAAACAAGCCTGCTTCTTTTTACTTACCAGTACACTGGAAACAAAATAATTCAGGAAAATATAATGCAGGAATGTCAAGACTATGTTTGGCATCTAGTACTTTATTTAGGATCAAAGCGTTGCCCCCACGTCCACACAAAGGATAATATTTGTGTTAACAAGCCTGATAATACAATCTCCATACGGCTTGGTTCTTGTTCAGGATATTTTTGGTCCCTGGTGTCTGAGACGAATACTCTTGGAGTCTGAGCTAGAAATATGAGACAAACGTGCCAGTCTGACAGTGAAAAATCATACTGTCAGAAGTTGACTTCTCCAGTGCTACAACAACAAAATGGATTGTCATATCGAATTTAGGTGTATAGGTTATTACACCCTTGAGCTACAATTTCAAACATGACTGCTTGCATAGTCAGATCACTTTCAGCCTCTCATAAAGGTTTGGATGGGCACAGAGGTAGTCGCTGTGGAAACAATGAGGGACATGGGGGGGATATACAAGAAGCAAACTACTGCTGTTTGTGAAAAGACACACCTTGTCACACAGATGTGGTCCTGAACCTTTGAATGAAATCCTAATTGAATACTTTTGTTCAATGTACGGCTTTCAGAAAACAACGAGCTGTACATGGAAAGCATAGATTCAATCCCTATGGACTTGGGTTGTACAGTCACTGTATCAGATCAATGACTGAATAAGTGTCTTGCACTGCGTGTTGCAATGAGGCAGACTTGTGTAAAACCTTTATCAAATTTTGGAGCCCATTTCAACATCTGTTTTTGGTGCAATATAGGAAATGGATCTGTGTCAAAAGGTGCTACAAAATTGAGATAAAAACTGCCCAATCTTGTTACAGTACATTTCTCAAGGACATTTTTAAAAGCCTTTATTTACCCCTGCCTAGGATGAAATCCACTGCAAAGCGGATACAGTATAGTGGTGGCAGTATGGAGAGCTGCTTATCCAATTGTCATGAAACTTGGTAGTAACATAATTTAGCTTAAGTAAGTGAAAGTAGCAGATTCAGGTGATCTATGGATGTGTCTGTCTATCCGTTAATCCATCCGTCTGTATACCACACTTACACGCGTTAATAAACATTCATTGCTCATTCTTATTCTATGCTATTCTGCAATACTGTTCATTTATGTCATGGCCATTAACTTCACAGCCGTGCCAGAGGGTTACTGACATACTTGGTATGGTTGCAATCAGCTTTTTAATCTCTGGGAAAATATATGCCAAAATGCTAGCTAACTAGAAGTCATAGAATTAGATATAAACCCAGTGTCACTGCCGACATACTTGTCATGAACATTTAATATGTTATAATGCTTTGTGAACCAGTAATAGTATATACATATATATATATCTATATATATATATATACACACACACACACACACACACACACACACAGAATAGGTTATACAAATACTGTATGTAAATACATAGACATAAAATAATGTAGTGTCTAAATACATGGACAAAACCTACTGTAAAAATAGCAAGGTTGTTTATGGAATAGCCTCTGAAAAATGTGATGAAATAAAATATGTTGGAGAGACTGGAACAACTTTATATAAAATAATTCAGAACCATCTTTCATTAATTAGAAATAAAAAAAATGAATGAACCAATAGTACAGCACTTCACCAGTCAAGGACATGACATAAATGATGTAAAGTTTGTAGTATTAGAACAGCTAAAATTAGACAATGTGACATATAGAAGAATAAAAGAAAGTAAATGGATAAATAGACTGAACATGATTATGCCAGCGGGACTCAACAGAAAAGAATGAACTAATTAACTCCAATAAATAAATAACATTTAAATAAATAAGTAAATAAATAAACAAACAAAAAATCATTCAAAAGTGATGCACTGGGGGGGCCAAATCAAGGTTGATTCTCAGAGCCAGCATTGTATGATGATATAAAATATAAAATAATGTTAATTAGAATTAATACCTGATTTAAAGATATAAAAATGATGTCACAATATATAGAATGTCATTACATCATGTAAGAATAAATCATGGATTTGAATATAACAACAAGCAGTTGTCATGCTGTCAAAAACCTATAAATACCTCCAATGTTTTGATTCAAACACATGCTCCCTTGAGAAAGATAGGTACAACATATCGAAACATTGGGCAGTTGGCTCATTAAGCTTATATATATATTGCCTCTTGTCTGATTTTCTGCATTTTTGCACATTTTTCACGTTGAATTTGGTAAGATCTTTTTGTGGGTTGTAGTAGTATATAGAGGGAGTCTGAGAGAAAAAAAATGACACCAAAGTTTGGTGCTTTTTACATTTGTTTGGTATGCAAGGTAATTAAACATGCAATCTTCAGGTGTGAAAAAGTTATTACCCCCCCCTCCCCCAGTTAACGCAACCCAATTAAAGGGATAATTAAGGTCAGCTGTTTGAATACTTTGGTTAACAATAAGGCCTGAATTGGGCCAGCCCTCTCCAATATAAATCTAACTTTGGCCCTTACCATCGAGTGAAGTTGTCAGCACACAGGTTCTAGAGGCACATCATGCCATGATCAAAAGAAATTTCCTGAAGACCTCCGGAGAAAAATAGATGTTGATGCCTATCAGTCTGGAAAGGGTTACAAAGCCATTTCTAAGGCTCCGGGGCTCCACCAAACCACAGTCAGAGCCATACTGTCCAAATGGAGAAAGTTTGGGACAGTAGTGAATCTTCCCAGAAGTGGCCGTCCTGCCAAAGTCTCTCCAAGAGCAAGACGTAAAATCGTCCAGGAAGTCACAATGAACCCTAGAAAAACATGTAGAGGTCGCTCTCGCCTCGGCTAAGGTCAGTGTTCATGACTCCACCATCAGAAAGACACTGGGCAAAAATGGGTTTCACGGCAGAGTAGCAAGGCTGAAGCACTGCTCACCAAGAAGAACATGAATGCTCATCTCAAGCTTGCCAAAAAAACACCTGGATGATCCTCTGGAGTTCTGGAACAATGTTCTACACCGTAAAAAACGTCTGTAAATTCAACGGTAAAATTCTGGTAAACAGTGAGGGTAAATTGCCTTCTTTTATAAAATGACAATTTACCTTAAATTTAACAGCAAATTACCTTCATACTAAAAAGAAGATGTTCATTTTTTACAGAAAAAAACGTTTTTTACATTGAAATAGTAAAAACACATGTTTTCCATTGTTTTAACAGACCACATTTATTTTAAAAAATCATGGGTAGCGTTGACGGTTAAATACCGTAGATATTACATCTAATTACGTTAAAACTGGAATCCCAGAATCCATTGCATGGCTGTTTGCAAATAGTAGTGTTTTAACGGTGTTATTTGTGTCATTGTGTCCATTGTGTGTTAAATGTGATGTCTGGTTGCACAATTATATGTAAATTTACATGTCCTTTGTGTTCCCTCACCATTGTATGTGTTTTGTTCGTATTTTGTGTGGTCACCATCTTGTGGTAGGTCAGATCTTGGAGTGGGGCTTCCCCTCTATTCGCTTGATTTGTACATTACATTTTTTACTGTAAAATTACTGTACAAATAACCATTAATTATACCGTAATTCACTCACCAGAATTTTTTTTACTGTACAAATGACGGTTATCAATAAAGTCTTACCGTAATATGATGTACTTTTTTTTTTTTTTTTACAGTGTATAGAAGATAAGTCAAAAGTGGAACTTTTTGGCCAATGTGGGCCCCATTATGTCTGGTGAAAACTAAACACTGCATTCCACAGTAAGAACCTCATACCAATGGTCAAGCATGGTGGCGGTAGTGTCATGATTTGGGGATGCTTTGCTACATCAGGACCTGGATGACTTGCCATCATTGAAGGAACCATGAACTCTGCTCTGTATCAGAGAATTCTACACGAGAATCTCAGGCCATCTCCATGAGCTGAAGCTGAAGCGCAGCAAGACAATGATCCAAAACACACAAGAAAGTCCACATTAGAATGGTTGAAGAACAAGAAATTTAAAGTTTTGGAATGGTCTAGTCAAAGTCCAGACCTAAACCCCATTGAGATGTTGTGGCAGGACCTGAAACGAGCAGTTTATGTTCAAAACCCCACAAATGTCACAGAGTTGAAGCAGTTCTGCATGAAGGAGTGGGCCAAAATTCCTCCAGCGCTGTGAGAGACTGATCAATAACTACAGGAAGGGTTTGGTTGCAGTTATTGCTGCTAAAGGTGGCGTAACCAGTTATTGAGTCTAAGGGGGCGATTACTTTTTCACACGGGGGCATTGGGTGTTGCATAACTTTCTTTAATACATAAATATCAAAATGTTGTGTTATTTGTTCATACAGGGTCCCTTTTATCTAATATTAGATTATGGTTGAAAATCTGATAAGATTCAGTGTCGAAAATATGCAAAAATGCAGAAAATCAGAAGAGGGCAAATACTTTTTCATGGTACTGTATATATATTCAATGACACAGACTTTGTTAAAGTAACGTTAAGGTTTGACTGCAAAAGTCCAAAAGGTTAGGAAATTGCAAGTTAAGGTAGCCATGCAATACAATGTATGTTTCCTGTCACACTTGCTGTGATGAGTCAAAGGGGTTTCGGTCTGTGATTCAGCCTCCCGACAGTAGATGGCATCAAACCAACTCGGGACTTCCCTTACCAAGATCTCGTGACCATGGCAAAAGTCATCTTTTGAGGGGCGGCACCTTGGTGAGGGGCGGAAGTACGAGTATGTAACTTCCAGCCACTGGAGTCAAGTGAAGGAGAAGGACACGTGTCGGTTGGGGATTGGTGTTCCACTGACTACAGAGGCGGGACATTACATACTAAAGGGAACGTACTACTGTGTTCGGGGTTGGTCCGAAAATAAAATAGGCGGAGTAACGGGTGAAGGGAGAGACTGGTTTTGTGCAGCGGGATTTTTGAAATACTAACATTTCTTTTGTCTTTTTTTTGTTTATGGTCACCACGAAGACAAATTAAAGACGAGTCATCAGTTTGTTTTGGATTTCACCCCTGCACTCCTTCCCTCACACCATTTTGTTTTTTTGTTTGTTATTTAATCCTTTTGTTGTGTATAGAAAATAAAAATAAATTATTTTATTTCTGTACACATAAATTACTGTCTGGACATTCCATTTAATACACTCTCGCCTCACATTTGCCCTCACATATGACATCATCAATGACATCACTAAGCACATGACGAATTCTCCCCGGTCGTAACACTAGGAAATTATAGTCCTTGTGCTAAGAATTCAGAAATGTGTAATTCATGTTGAGGTATGTAGAGTCGAGTATTAGATTTTTAGAAAGGAGTACATGAAAATGAATTGGATATACAATATGTCAATCCCTACATGTATGTTAACACTTTCCATTACAGTTAGTACTGTATGGTATACTGTTGCTAAATGTATGCTGTGGTACACGAAGCAGTGTTTTAGGTCTCTTGTAGCATAACATCCACGCATTACAATCCACCTCTTGTTTATGTACTTCATCGATACCGTTAAATGTTCACAATGGTGAAAGGCAGAAATCTGCAATTGTACCTAAACATTTTAATGTCATAATTGGCTTCTGGCATAACAGTATGTTAGCAAGCATTCATAGCGAACTGTAAAGTTTGAAAGACAGATAGTTAATCACAGTGCAAACACACAGAAAATGCAGAGACTCCTTTTACCACTTGAAATGGTGCAGTTAATACAAGAAAGACAATGTTGCAGATTCCAGATAGAGATAATATTGTTTTTATGAGGTACCCTAATTCATTTTATAGCACTATTGGTTTCACTTAGAACACTGATGAAATAATTAGCTTGACAGCAAACACTGGGGAAAATGCGAATGCAGTTACTGAACATGTTACCAATCACAAGGACTATGATTTCCCAGTGTTATGTCAGCATGGCCAGTTTTCAGGGAGAATTTGACATGTCCTTAGTGATGCCACTGATGATATCATAAGTGCAGATTTAATATTAACTTGCAATTTCCTAACTTTTTGGACTTTTGCAACCAAACCTTAACGTTACTTCAAGTTTTTACCATTGAATTTCTATTGTTTTACAGAAGGCATCCTGGAAAATCAAACAACCACATCTGTCACATAATGTTGTGGTGAAAACACAACTTGAGACACTAAATAGTACAGAAGAAAGAGACACCCACCAAGTATGTAAAGCTTTTTTTTTTTAAAGCCAGATTTATTGATGCCAAATCAAATGTGAAAAAGGTAGGTAGGAGAATGGGGACAGCAAACGGATGCCCCTGAGACTGGAGAGGTGACGACAGCAATGACTATACCTGAGGCTGGAGAGGTGGGGACAAATTTGAACAGTACTGCTGAGGGCAGTTATTCTTCATGTTGTATGGCGTTGTCCACTCTTTCAAGAAAGATCAGCATTTTAAGCAGTCTGATGTATTGTGTGCATTGCATATCATTACACTGAAACCACTGCTCATCTTTCCATCTCTCCCTGTTCAGTGCAATGGAACGGTCGCAAGTCACTCTGCCTGACAATGAATCAGGCAGCAGTGACAACAGACCCCCCCCCCCAATATATAAATACATTGATACCCGTTGCACATTTAAACCCATGGGACGGTGTTCATGCAGAGCATGGTTCTTTAATTTGCTATACTTTTTGAGATACAGGTGTATAAAAAAAAGCACCTTAATCACTTCTTAAAAAAAGAAAAAGAAAAAAACTGCCGTTTTTTACGCCACTGTGGCCTTCAAAAGTGTCAGTACCAAAATGTATTAATAAGGAAACTTACTCAAAACACTCCTTCCCATATTCTCACTATTTAAGGAAAAAAAAATATGCCTACCGCTGTTTTTCGCAATTCCGACGACTGACAAAATTCCGACTTGTTATCTCCTCTTTACTTGTCATTTAGGAGTTTGATGATACACAAGTTTTAGTAATGAATAAGGAGACTTTTTTCCCGGTAAAATTTACTGACAGGTTTGGTCTGCCCTAAAAAGCATATTACCCTAGCGTTCTCAATAGGAACTGGTATTTTGGATTTGTGACGTTGTGTGCTCATGTTGTAGCAGGTACAGTATAAATATTCTCTGCACTGACATCAGAGTCAAAAGAAATATGCGTTACAATACTGGTGAATTTCCGTCAGTGCTGGGATTGCACACAGCCTATGTGGCATGGAGTGCAAAAAAAAATAAATTGTTCGGAAAAATGTAAACCACAATAACACTGAAATACTGACACTTCTGAGTTAGAGGCCTGTACATCAAAAAGTATTCAACCAAATGCTACCCCGTTAACAGGATTTGTTATGCCTGCCACTCCAACCACATAGGAAAATGTTCATGCATATTGGGGGGGTTTTACCCCCCTTTTGAGCTGGTTGTGAAATCGACTTTAAACAGTACCCTCGTTCAAACCTGCCACCGTGCAGCTACTGTAAAACTTCAAATAATTGCGAGGTCTCTAATACGCGCTGGGTCTGCTGGCAAACATTGTGAATAAACGCTGGGTCTCTATTAAACGCCGGGTTGAAGCTGAAGAAGAGGCGAATCTTGAGCATAATGAACTGCTAATAAATGACAGCGACTCGCAGGATTAACAAATAATAAATAATAGAAAAACGTAATTTAAGGTAGGCCGACATGTAATGCATATTTGTTTCATGCAGTTGTTACATTATTAAAAGTTTTGATCATTTTAAGCATGCTTAAAAGTAGGCCAGATACAAACCTCTTGGCATTCTTTAATGTGTTTTGTTGTATTAATGTACAAGCTTGAGATTAAAAACATTACTTTTGATAATGATACTTATTGCTTTGACTGTCATTTTTAAAAACATTTTAGAAGTTTGCATTATTATTATATTATTATTACTATTATTGTTGTGTTGTAAGCATAACCAACACACCTGTGTTCTGATATCTACAGGGCTGCCTTTAGTGGATTTAACTGTTATTATTATTATTATTATAATTATAATTATATGAAATAATAATAATAATAATAATAATAATAATAATAATAATAATAATAACGGTTGATCTAATTCCGTTTTTAAATACAAATTCGTACTTATGGTTCTTTATTTTCCATAGAGTATCCTTAACTAGTGCATATAATACGACCGTAATAATACTTTCGCTTTATACTTGAGGGTGTACAAAACAATGTAATTTTGTTATAAAACAAAACTGTTACTTTGTTCCCACTGCCACGCAACCTTTTAACAGAGTTGCTGGTTAAAACAATTATATGCTTAAATTTTTACGCAAACAGGGATGGACATAAGACTCCTGTGTACACAGTGTACAGGTAACAAGATCAGTCGAGTCTTAATCTCATTGGGTCATTCCGTGAGAAATCACAGAACAGTTAACACCCTACCGTGCCCTATTTAGACCAAAGTCGGTTCTTTAGGCTGTTTCAAGCAAAAACAACACAAACGTTTTCAGACTAATCAACCGGTTTACTCTGCTACAGACTGGTGGTAGGTGTCATTTTATTGTAAATCACATGGCGATTCCAAAATGGTATATATAAAAAACACATTTGGAACACAAACAAGGAAGTTACACCTGAAGAGTTTTTGACCTTGGGGTGAAAAACCAAAAAAAAAAAAAAATGTAATGGTCAAAGTCTGCTTCTTATATGCAAAATTTCAGGAAGGTAACATTTTTGGTTTGCTGGAAATCAAAACCTAACCTGCCCACCTCAATTTCAAAGACATCCGAATAATAGACAGGCAACAATTCCTGCTATATTTCTGCAACAAAGATTTAGTTTGAATCAGGTCATATGGCCAATGGAATCACGTTAGGACATTTGCAGAGTGCAAATAAGGTTTCTAAAGAGTGAAAACGTATGTTTTCCTTTAAGAGGCTGGTTTAAACCATCTTGATGTAACGTTGAGGGGACAAAGTAAGTGTGCCTGCAGCAGGAAACACCTCGAGGCAATGTAAACAAACTGGGAAGCCAACAAGGTCTGGTACTTGGTGAAGTAGAGGGCACAGAAGAGTAAACTGCAGAAGAGCACTGTAAGCAGTGAACCCAGGCCAAGAACAACATTTTAATATAAAACTGAACATTACTGTGAAAGGCGTGTTTCTATTGTCTTACCTGGCTGTATTGAGTAACGGGTGTTTCGTTCCGACCAGCTTTCTGGCCTGCATGGCGACATTACTCAGTTCATCACTCAGGAGACAGCGAAGGCTCATGAACGAGGTAGGATATCCCACAATCTTCTCGGCATCAGAAACAACTTTACTCCAGTTTGAAGGAGATGAGTTTGAAAATAGACTGAGACTTCTGCAGCCGCTATTTAACAAACTGAGACAAATTCTCTTTGATAGCTGCATAGACATGATATTAACCGCTGACCGCCCGATTGAAGGTAACATGTAAACTACTTAAGATAGTGGTATTACTAGTACAGTTCTCTAATATTTAGCGTATACTGGGAGTTAGTTAAAATTGAGAACTATTTAAATGTAAATCAGAAAAAAAAAATGTATATTAGTTCCTGGGAATACATCTAAAGCTCTATCGAAGCAGATCATTAGAGAAATCTCAAATACGACCTAAGTAATGTGTTACTAATGTAAACTTCACATTATTCCGAACGCAGTACTAGTACATGTCAAACGGCGCGTTTTATTATAACCTACAGTATGTGATAACCTACAGTATCCGTTTGCAAATGCAGCATTTAAGCGAGATAGTATGTGGAATGTCGTTGTACTCATACACGGGTAATTTAATAGTCTAGTCTGCGCTGTTAAAAGCTCACGGCAGTAGTATTGTGGACGCTGCCATCTTGGACAAAACAACCTACGTCTGGTCGCAAATTAAAAGGCGTGTGTTGTATTAACCTTTAAAATGCTGCAACGAAGAAAGCGGTTCCTGTGGGTGCGTTCACTGAGATTATTCTCTATGTTGGTTAAACTGGTCAAATTCTGCACAGAATGATCGTGACTCACCCAGTATGTTTCCACTACAGACAAATATTCACACAGGACACTTCAACTCTCTCCATTTATTGCGGAGTAAGGTAGAATTTCTTTAAATTAAAAATACAACAAACTTCTGTTTTTTTAGTGGGTCTTTCAGAAACATTTATTTCAAACTTTAAAAAAAGTATTTTTTTCTGAATTTAGTAAGCCTTTGTACATAGAAAAAGCGTTTTTATTTTTATTTTTTTATTTTTAAAAATATATGTTTTAGTTAAACTATACTTTTAAAAAATAAAACCAATTAATTTCAAAATGCACTTGCGAACTTGAGTCTCACTGTGGAGTTGTTGTCACGGTAAGAAAAAATATGCAACATTTATACATTAAATCTGGGCAGTTTAATCCTTTGTAGAACAGTGACGCTGGTTATCCTGCCCGTAGCTAGAAAGGGAGTCGTTCCGTGTTCTGTGAAATGTGTTTATTAGGGTGCTTGTGGCAGCTTTCAGTTATCACTGTTATTAAAGATACCGCGTTTGACAAGTTGAGGTGTCCCCTGTGGCATTAATAATGTAAATGTTATTTTATTCCTTATGGTTTGGCAGGTATAGGGCTAAAAATGTGTGCGTGTGTTTGTTTGTTTTAAATCCTGCCATGTGAATGTGGCTGGGCTGGAGAAAACAGATTGGACAAGAATCAATTTAGTTCCACCTGCAAAGGCATATAAAAGCCTGCAGAAAGCCGTCGGGGTGGTAGACTGTTGGAACAGTTTGTTAAATAAACGGTTGTAGCAAGAAGTCAAGGGCTGGCAATAGTGGATTCCTTAAAGCAATATATGTTAAGGTATGGCAGAAGTTATACAGGTAGAGACCTGCCAGATTTAAGGTGACCATATGGCTCCGTGTTCAGCGGGACAGTTTGGGATCGTTCCGGCATTGCAACTCACAACCTAATGCACTCTGATACGTTTTACCTGTCTCGGGTACCATTCTTACCTTTAAGAGAAGCAGGACTACGCTTACCAGAATGCATTGGGTTGTGAGTGCTTACGTATCTGTATAAGGGGCAGCTGTGTCTCTCCGTTAAAAAGCACTAGTGTGCACATTCTGGATAGCTATGTTTCTTTTTAGGCGTAGGACAACGGAGTGATGAAGCAGACTCAACTGCTCTTCTAGTAGACACGGGAATCAATCCTTGATAGGCTACCTATCAAAGGCTGAATAGGAAGTGAATCTACAGTATGATGGCAAGATAAATAGATATCTTATGTCTGTATGTTACATTTCTTTTTTTGTTTTACAAACAGTTATTTCCTGACCACTTTAATTCCCTGGTTATCTATTCTGTTTCTCCGCTGCAGGGTAGGAATATTCATGTCAACAGGGAAGCAGTTGGTAGGAGCCTGTTATAAGGCATACATGTGTAGCTATATAGACAGTGTAACTATTATAGACAGTGAAAACGCCCACAGAATATTATACACTTCATAACTTGTGCTAAAGTTCTATCACAATTGGACTAGTGGTTCTATAGATACAGTATACTGAAAACATATGTATAGCTGCCTCCACTATCCTCCATAACACTAGGAATATGTCAAATGGCAGATAAAAAAAAGTCCACATTAGCTCAATTTATTCCATAGATGTATTTACTTTTCCTACG
The DNA here is from genome assembly GCF_017654505.1 of Polyodon spathula. Classification (NCBI taxonomy): domain Eukaryota; kingdom Metazoa; phylum Chordata; class Actinopteri; order Acipenseriformes; family Polyodontidae; genus Polyodon; species Polyodon spathula. Next base: position 60,267,878 of record NC_054539.1, read on the forward strand.
ATGCCACCCATGGTCCTTGGCTAAATTAATTAAAATGGGCAACAAGCCACTCATTCATTTAGGACATATGTTCAAGAGGCAAAACTGTTAAGAAACAAAATCAACTAAGTCCCATCATCACATAACAACGATAAAGGCCCACTTGACTTGCTTTGCGTGAGAATTACTTTTTGAGCGCTGCACCATGACACTGCAGTAATATTCTGGATTGTAAATTGGCAGGCTTGATTTTCTGACATTAATTTCCGAATTACTTTTATTAGGAACACATCCCTTAAATTGCATGTACAATACTATGCAAACTTAAATGCACTCAACAAATTATTTTATTTATTTATTTTTATGTCAGAATAGAAGTGCTGTATTTGTTAACACACAATACATTTTTCAACTGAACTACACTGACACACATAATCTCAGATGCATCATATTGGTGGTCCATGGTTGCTGTAGGATATTCTTCCTTGTTCTAAAGTCATTTGCCTTATCTCCCCATCTTTGTGCAATTGATCTTTTGCAATAGGTAGCTGGCAATTGCTAAAATCATGGGTGAAGAAGTCTTGTCCAGAAGTCATTGCATTCTAAGAATCACAGCTGAAATCTCAGTTTACCAGCTGAAGAATGGTTGAGATAGTAACCGAAATATTCTAGAAGAAATTTCTAAACGGAATATGGAAGCCGATACAAATATGTACACATTTTGCTTTACATATTTGTTAACTCTGAAAAACTGGGTACCACTGAAATGCTTATGTGTGCTCTTTTGGCCATTGAGAAGGACATGGGGGAGTGGTTTTGCATTTGGTGGATTAACTCCATTCACACAAACTGTGAAGCAATCTTTTAGCGCACATGGTGTCAAAATGGAAATGAATCAGAGTTGAATTGGGAGGAAATAGCCTTCCTGGTATCAGCGCTTCATATTGGGTTACAGCACAAGCCCCTCCCATCTGTCTGGGTTTGTACGAAACCCCTCAGCTGCTGCATAGAAAGAGCTCACACTAACTAACATACACACAGAAAAAAAGACAGAAGATGGCTGACTGTAGTGGGCATCAGGAACCTTCGTTGGCATCACCAGCTTCACCCAGACTATCCCCGCGAATGACAACTCTTGAGCTTCACCTCTAAAAAAAAAAACAGCTCCAGCCCATTTCGGGCAGTATTTATCGCACACATTGACAGAAATAACAGAAAAAATGGCAGAGATGGAGAAAGAAGGTAGACCCCCTGAAAATAAAAGAAGCAGAAAACTCGCTCACCCGGTGAAAAGAGAAATAAACGACGAAATGAAGGTAGGGTTGACTTACTCTGTTTTATGTTTTTTTTTTTTTTTTTTTTTTTTTTTCCAGTGCTGAAAATCAAGAAAACGGAAAAAGAGCTCGTTGTCATTTTCGTGGATGCACTGAGCGGGTCTCAGCCCCGCCTCCTGTGCTGTTGAAAACAGAGACGAATTCATAGTCTGCAATCTGGATAATTGACGAACTTTGATTCCTTTTTTAAAGGTATTTTTGTCAGCAGACATGTGCATCTCCGTTAGTTAGGGAAGTTGTTGTTTGTACAGGGTCCCCTATTACAAAACCCCATAGGTATGTTTGAACGCCACAAATACTAAGTCCAGTAGTCGTACTCGCTTTACAACTTCACCGAGAAGACGTATCCAGTTGTTGCATTTTGTCTCATTTTGCCAGTAGCCTTTGTTAATCTAATATTAAATTGTAAAAACATTAGAGAATATGTAAATGCTTAAATCCTTTCTAACTTTTTTTTGTCTTCTTTCCATGCCTTGGTTTGGAGTTTGCAGATCATGCATTATGCCAGTAATAAGCGCCAATGTCAAAAATCTTAGCGTGAGGGATGCAGAATTCTCCTATTTCCCCCTTTACAGCAGTGACTGGTGTAAAAGCTGTCGTGCAGAGAAAGTGAAGCGATGCCAATCGTTGAGCGCTCGAGCAGTAGTGCTGTATGCTCATTCTGGCACTCCAGATGTACTGCTTTTGGATTGAACGCTCTGGACAAGAGAGCACATTGTTTCGCAGAGTGCAGATGTGTACGGCGTGTTGCAGTGCTATTCAAGTTATGTTCTTTTTTTTTTGTAATCGTTATTATTAAGATCCAGTGGGCGAAGTTCCGTCGATAAAGTGGAAGCTTTGTGCCCGGGTGTTACAGAGCGTATTAACTGAATAGCTACTATTTCATAACAAGACGTCTGAGGCTAAGACATGGTAATGGATGTGAGTGGATGTACTATGACAGTTTATTTAGAAAATGCAGTTGTGGTGTCGTGAAATTAGTTTGCTGCTGTTTTGTTTAGCTGGTAAGAGAAGCGTATTTTTGGATGCGTCTTGTGTCTTTAAAAAAAAAAAAAAAAAAAAAAAAAATCCGTTTACAAATTAATTGCACCATAACATCCCAAATCTGTCATTTTTTTAAATTACATACTGTATGTTCTATCGTTTCACTATTACTATTCTGCTTTAAAGAGACAAGGGTGTAGCAGCAAGTATACAGTTTAGTCAATGCATTTAGTGATCAGTTTTTGTTTCCCAGTATCACGTGGGTTGCATTATTTAAAATTGCCGGGGTTGGCAAGTACTGAGGACATGAAATTAACATGCAGCATTATAGACTTGCGGGATTTTGTTTTGTTTTTGTTTTTTGTTTTTTTGGAGTATCTAAATGTGTTTATTGGCCGTGTGTGATGAAAGATTGCATTTGTAAACATTACTATAGATGAAAAAGGTATACAGTGACGTAATTCTCACCGTAATTATATATATTATATATCATATATATATATATATATATATATTATATATATATATATATATATATATAATTGTACCATATATACATATGTATCCTACTTTAATTGTACACAGAAACACATAGAGTACCCTAAAAGACGCATGAAATATAGACTGCATTCCGACATAAAGTAATTCTTATCGGGGCAAAACACTACACCCCAACGAAAGGTCAATAAAGTACAGCATAATACTAGAAGATTATACAATATGGTAAAATAATAGTTTAAAAAATCGCTTTTGCTTTAAAGTACTAAATACTAGTAAACGTTCATAAGTCAGAAAGCTGTTAATTTGTGTACGATACAGCCTTTCGTATCCACGAGGTCTAGAATTACAAATTAACTAATTTTAATCAAAACATGTGAAATGTTATCCTGCTTGGGTATAAAGGCTGACTGTGCTGGAGCTATTGGGTTTGTTTTGTTTACTTTGGCAGCATGCACACTCCGCGGTTTGGGAGACAGTTGTTTTTCTATAACAGATGTTTGTCTGAGCTGCCTGGAAGAAACAAAATCAGCGTTGTGTGAAGGGGGGTGGAGGATTACACAATATTTGATTAATTAATAATTAATTAATTAATTAATAATAATAATAATAATAATAATAATAATAATAATAATAATAATAATAATAATAATAATAATAAAAGGACATGGAATTAACCCTAGGAAAATATTGTAAAAGGTGCTGGTACAAAATATTGTTATCATTGTAGGATATTGATAACGTGCTGAGTGGAGCCTTCTAGCTTTAACTGAGAAGTGGGAGGTGGTCTTTAAAAACATAAGTAATTATAATGGAAGACTCCTTGACTAGTCTTTCCTGTTTTGCAGCCTTCTTTTTAGTACTGTAAGGACACAACAGAAACATTATAGCTTCAGTGCAGTAGTGCAGTGCAGTATTTCTTAACTCGATGAAGGCAGGTATTTATTATTAAATCTTTTAACTTGCATTTAAAAATAGAAAATCACACATATTTGCAGGCTCTTTTGCAAAGCTGTCAATAGTCATAAATTAATTGGTGGTTAATTTGTACATTTTTCAAAATGCAGCTGCCTGGGGAAAACATCAGACAAGAGGGGAAGGGCTTTGCCACTTGTCCTTCTAGTGTAAGAAACTAAAGTATACAGTAAGATCATCCTATACCGCTTGGAAGGATAGAAAATATCTAAAGCATTTCAGCAAAGCAGTATAATGATTTGAACAGGTTGCCACAAAGTAGATGTCTAGTAAAGTGTAGTATTTCACAGTTAGAAAGACTGCCCCCCCCCCCCCCCCCCCCCCCCTTGAGAATTAAGATTTAAGCATCCTCCCAGAAGGGATACTGCATCGTAGCCCAGTGGCTGCTTCTGCTCCACAGTCTGAGGCCTGAGCCGTGAAGAAACAGGAAAGGGATTCATCTGTAGCATTGCAAAATAGTGCAGTACTGTATTGCTTGTGGATTTCAACAGATTGTAACAAACCAACTCCTAACTGGAGTCTTATTTAAAAGGTAAAACACTATTAAAAAATAGTATTGATTTTTTTTTTTTTTTTCTTATTTGAAAAAGAACACACTGTGCCCTTGTGAGGGATCGTATCTAGAAAAACTAAACAGTCTGGCTGTGTTTCCTTCATCTGAACTGCTTTCATCTGGACCAGTGTAAAATAAGCCGTGGTAAGTAATCAGGGTAAGGCACAGAGAAAGGAATGTATACAGCAATAGGCAGCCTAAGCTGTAAAAACTGAAACCTGAGCTTTTGTGGCAGATCAGATATCAAGGCTTTAAGGTAGGGGAAATGAAAGAGATGTAGGGGAGGGAGGGGGGAATGGAAAAGTCAGATTGGAAAGTGTTGGGAGTAGGAGGAGGGCCCCCTCAGGGAAACTTGGCTCTGGATTAGGGAATTTTATCATGGTGTACAGTGACCTACTCAGATTTCATCCCAGAATGGATCAGATTGCTTCTCACTGCTTTGCAGAAAGAAAGTGATTGCTGTAGTGATTTATTTTTTATTCTCCTCTCTTCTCAAAGGGTAACAAAAAGGCCACTGCTTTACTGTTTCAAGTTTTTCTGTGTTTAAAACATAACAGAAGTTTTTTTTGTTTGTTTGTTTTTTTTTTTGAATGACCCATTAAATTGCCTTGATTGTCAAGGGCTTTCCTGGTAAGATTCCACAGTCTGATAAAGCCCTGTATTTATTCAATATTGAGAGCACAAAAGACAATCTGTTGGTATGTGCGGGTTGAAAATGTTACATTGGCACGGCTGTCACTGTCCGTTCAGCAGCTACACGACTGAGAGCTAATATTGTTTGCTGTTTGTATTACCTAGGTGATTATGTTTCCTTTTTTGTAATCTCCTGTCTTCTGTAAATGACAGGGTAACAAATCTGAATTTGATACAGTGTAGTGCTATTCGTGCAAAAGAGAATACAAAAAGTGCATGAGGCTGCATAGTTTTCCTGATTGCATTTCCATAAAAAAAAAACTAAAAAAAATCTTTGTATATTATTCATAATGACCTTCGTAGCTTCCATATTTTCGTTTGTTTCTTTTCCCTTTCAGATAGTTACTTATGCTTTTTTAATTGCATCATTGTTAAGTGGGCAGAAGATATCTGGGGGTTGGTTTCAAACTATAATGAACATGTATGCATATGTAAAGTGAAGTCTTATGAAATAAATGATGAATGTATCAATTGGTTTGTAAATTTAAAGTTCCTCTTGGGACAGTCTAATAGGAAACATTGGCTATTGTATGCTTACTATGGGTGATGCATCGTTACTTTTCCAAGAAACATTGGTTCACTGTTATCCAGCACCCTTAGTTACGTCATAAGATCCAATACAAGCGTAATAGTGGCCCAAGCACTATAATTTACTGCATTATGCCATTTTATACTATAGCTAGATGTAGTTGGGCCAGTCCTGTAATTTGTACAGAAGTATGAAGATTTTGTTGTGTTTGTTTCTAAGAAGTCAGTAGATTCCATGCATAGTCAAATTGAATTATTTCTTTTGTAAAGTTTTTGAAATGTTGTAATTAGTGCTTTGTTGCCAAATAGCTCCACTGAACTTGACATTTGACAAATAATATTACAATTGGGGAAACAGGTAGATGTTTCTCAGAGGATTACTTGTGGATATGATAATGACATATAGTGTTTCAGTTGTAATTTTTCATAGAAGGCTAGTTGTTTTTTAACTTTGTAATTGGACGTGTAAGAGCAACAGCATGCAGCCAGTGATGATAATGGCTGTGAACAGGACCCCAGCCAGTTAATGTTAAAGTAGAATTGTTTACTGAAATTAAAGTAAGATACAAAGTATCTTAGACATACCTGCAGTATACACAAACTGGTTTATGAAATCAGCACACACCATCTATTCTGTAAATATAAAACTTTTTTTTTAATGCATAAATATGTCATTGATGAGAAGTTTGGAGTTGTTAATAATGTTCACCAATAGCAGGTGGAAATAAAAAATATAAGTAAAACACTAAGCAGGTACAAAAAATATCTTCCTCTAGTAACAAATCTATATCTAAGACATCCATTTTCTCTTTAAATCATGTTTTACAAGTCCCACATCTAGGTTGTTTGCATAGTTCTTTCCTGGCACTTAGACTACTGCAATGCAAGGTCAATTAGAACATACAGTACTCCACATTATAGTCCTGGTTTTCAGACCAAAGACTTTTCCAGATCTCTCCTGAAATGCTCTGATGGTTAATTCCAGATTGCCCATATTGGACCAGCTGATGAATTACACTGGTGTTCTCCATAGTGCCTCACCAGCAAAGACACACTTCTCTATCAATCAAGTGTCATGAAAACTAGGGCGCATAAAGTAGCAATTAGAAATGCTGGCTGTGGTGGAATTCATGTTATTATGATCCAAAAAAAAAGTTTTATTATGTTTCAAAGTAAGGCGCTGTTAAAGTAGTTAACTCTGTTTGGAAGATTCAGCCCTTATCATACTGACTAGTCCAACCACCAAGGCTAATTCCGGGTTTTATTGCAATTAGATCATGAAACACTGTCTTTTGTTTCCTATTTTATACATTTAAATGGCAGATTTTTTTTAGCTTTTAAAAATCTTGTTGTATCTGCATGCTCCTTGGTCAGTCACTGTCGGGTATTGGTTCTGAGTTTATTAATGTGGGATAAAGAAAGCTCTGAAGTTGGATGTTTTGAAAGATGCGAAAGATGCGACAGCATTGTTTATCTGATGTTGGTGGACCTGTACATTTTTACTCCTATTGAAATACAGCAGACAGGTGGGTGAACAGCACATTTGCTTTACCCTGGCTGGTGATTAAACATGGAGTGTGATGAAAGTTATTGTGTACTTTTTATTGGCATTGCCCTGGAGCTGTTTGTCAGGAATGAGACCAGTGTTACATTACAGGAAACTATTTATCAGCCATTTGAGGGCACTCCTGAGACTTCTTTAGGCTTTCTTTATCACAATTCATTTTGCAAGTTTGAATCCCCTTTTCCCTGGAAGTCTGGCCCTTCAAACTCACAAATAAGAACTGAGGGAAGCTGAGATGTCTATGGGAATCCAAACTGAAAACGTCCATTCAGAGAGAAGCTGCTGCAAATTGTTTCTATAGTTATATACTGTACACCTATATATTTTTTTTTTTAAAACATTTTTAATAAAATCCAACATCAAATTCTATAGATTCTATAGTGGTCAAAATGCCTGGGTCACTTGATAGGACACAGAGGAAGACTGTGTCTAGGACAGCGACGAATTAGTGAACCGAGTTTTGGTGATCTATACTTTTCCCTAGTAGACATTGGTCAATTATAATAACTACCACTGTTGTAAATCTCAATAAGGTATGACAGTGTTTGAAATGTGACTTGTCTCCAGAAACCTGTTTGCGAAAGGTGTCAGCTTTTTACTTACATTTTTAACAATTTGCTGATAGCCTCTGTATTTCTCCTGTTGACAAAATTGCAACAATGTCGACAGATGTCATAACAGTTCCAGTGACAAATGTATAGCTAAACTACAAACAATCCTTGAGTTTTGATAAAAAAAAAGTCCTGCTAAAGCCCCCTGTTTCATTGCTAGACAAAATTGGTAATATTTTTGCTAAGATACGCTTTCTGTGCTAGTATCTGTCAAATATTCATTGTGGTAAGTAACATGCTTTTATGTAGTGTTTCTGTATCTTTAAGCAGTTTGTCTATCACATTTACTAAATTGAAGCCCTCTGCACTTTCTGTTTGGGCCAAATGTTGTCATTTTCAGAGACAGTAACAGGAAATCACTTTGTAAAGCAGTGCCTTGGAAGGAGAAGAGCTCTCCAAGAGCTGGAAGCCATCTACTTTATAATATTCTGGTTTGAGCTGAGTTTGAAACAAGCCTCAATTACTACCCACATAAAACAATGCTACAGTACACTACAATAATGGCATAATCCTATACTAATATGTTTTGCAGTTATGGGAACTGTAGCATTTTTTTTTTTTTTTTTTTTTGCCAATATTGTATTGCTCCAAACACATTCAACTTGTGTTTAACCGATGAAATATCGAGTCCTTAACTTACTGTCTTTTTTCATTTAAATGCTTGCCTTTCAGACAGTATTCTTGGTTCTGATGAGGTCTTATAGTACCTGTGTTTACTTGGCTGTCTGGTAATGGTGTGTCAGTACTGTGACATGCAGAGCAAATATTTAAATTCAGGAGTAAGAAGATGTTTGACTTAAATATGGTTACATTTTCAATAATCTAATATCTGTATTGCTTGTAAGAGGTTACGAGAAAGAACTGTACCCTATTCAGTTATTTTTTAAACAACACTCAACCACCTCTGCTGGCTTGTGATACCTGGGGGTGGGACAATTGTTGCCTGTTTTAACAAATCTTTGTATCCCTTAATAGCTAATTGTCCCTTATTCAAATATATGGTTTTAATGAGCAAGCTGTCTAGCAAGAGCAGTGACACCCCAAATTATTATCAATTTTCTAACTACTAGGATATTTATAGTCCATTAACCCCCTTCAGACCCCATGCTTACTAAATATCTTGGGATCCCTGAATCAGTCATCTCTTACAATGAGTGCAGTGCCACCCCAAGTGATATCCATGCAGAATGATTCATATTTTAGGTCATCTGTTAGTAAACAAGGCATTTCTCCTGCACTGGTGTTGCACACTAAGCAGTCAGTTTTACCCACAAACTCTGCTCTGTTTAGTGCAGTCAAATACTGTGGCTTAGAAAAGTGAAAGCTTGTCTTGTTGTCAGTATTACAAACTGCAGCACGTTTATGTTATTCAGATCTCCATTTCAGTTATTCAAACATTTTAAGAAGACTTCTAGCTATTTTGTTTGTAATTCTATATATATTACTTGGAAATCAGTATCAGCTTTTATAGTCCACATCACCATGTTGGGGATATTAAGTAATAGATAAACGTTGACAATAAATGTTGACTCTATAAAACTAATTTTGCTTTTGAGTGCTGTTATTTTTTTACTGATCCAACGCTTTTAGTTGTTTATGCCACTTAAGCCATTTCTTCCTAATTGATACTTTTTCAATAATGAGATTCAATTGATTGTTAATTTAGCAATTGGATTTTTGCTCTTTTGTTATGCTTAATTCAAACAGTTAAAATGTTTCTCTCTTATATTGTGGGAATGTTGTCATGAGTTCCTCTGAGTATATGAGTTTGAAATCACACATACACAGACAAAAGTGTATGTTGTAAATGAAGATAGTAGCAAGGACTATGTTTCAGATGAAAGAGGCATTAGAAAAATTAAATGCACAAAACAAAGGATTGTGAACCAGGAACGGAGAGTGAAGTTATTGATCGTTTTGCCGAACCTAAAACCGATGAATACCTAAATGTCATTTCCTGTGATTGGTTTTGAGATGTACTCAGATACGCTGTAAAATGTAAGTGGGCTGTAATCTTGTTTGAACAATGGTTAAACAAAACAAATGCAAAAGCTATATGAAATGTGAAATGCTAAACTGAAATCACAAGCCCTTTGCTAAGTGTTACGTTTTAATTGTGTATTATTATAATTAACTAATTGTTGAAATGATTGTTGCGTGATTAAAATGTTATTTGCTTTTCTGTGCAATTGTTTTCTGTGGGTGCATAGCACAAACTGGATTGGTTAATCAATACTATATCTGCCCCACACTCCCCTTCTCTTCAAAGCCTCACAGCCACTTTTCATTAGAAGATTCGTATCAAAAGGTGACATCACAGAAATATTTTGAGAATACAATAAAGTAAGATAAATCAGTGTTTCTTTATTTTCAATGGTTCATATGCTGTAAAGATATTTTTTTGTTCTCTCAATTCCAGTGAGTGCCAGTGTATTTAATTGTGTGTTTCTTCCAGAGATTTAAATTCAGTTTATTCTACGTGACTTGAAAGATGAATGTGAGTCTAGAGGAAGAGGGGCAGGGCTTTCAGTTCATGCCTCACAGCAAATAGAATTTGATTTAATGCATTAATCTCTTCTTCACAAATGGTTATTAATTGTGATAATATATTGGAGATTCCTCTCTTACAGAGTTTTGCAGAGAACACTATGAACGAGCTCCTTGGCTGGTACGGCTATGATAAAGTGGAATTAAAAGATGGGGAAGATATTGAGATTAACAATTACCCTGATGGTGACAGCCGGCAGCACATCTCTGTTTTAAAAGGTAAAAAAGCTTGCTTGCATACCGCATGTACAGAGCTACTGGGGAGAGAAGAGGCTGGGTGGTTTAGTTTAGCAGCAGGAGGGGAAGATGTCTCTCCACTGGGTTTGCTGGTCTGAGGCCCAGGCAGTACTGTAGTATGTGATTGATGTTTTAGATTAGTTCAAGATCTTAGGTGAAATGACAAAAGGTGTCTATAAACCACAACCACACACACTATTAAACAATCAAATCAAACCCTTTATTATACCAGGTGGATTTTCATTTACAGTGCTTACCTTAGGAACATGGATTTTAGTAAATACAAGAAGATAGGACTACTTTAATCCATCTACATCTACATCAGAATAATGCATTTCTTACCTGTATAAGAGTGTGTAATGCATAACCGCTATGATTGAAACCGCATAATGTGCATGTGAAATTTTTTTTTTTTTTTTAAGATATACTGAACATGTAATAAATGACATTTTAGGGAAATGGTGATGGAATAACATCCCTTTAATATATTTATATGTGCTATACCTAGTAAACCCTGAAATTATTCTGTATTAGATGGAAATTATGACAAATTAAAATGATGTACACTGTTAATTATTCTTATTTTATTATTTGTTCTAAGAAATATAGGATGCTGTGTAAGATATACACAGATTTTCACCCACGCAAGGTCAAATGGGCCAGGAAGCCCACTTGTGGCAAAGCCACTCTTGTAAAATACAGCACCCTTTATAGCTTTCCTCACTTAAGATATGTGTATAAGGAAAGCCATTTCTATAGAAATATAAGTCAGGGTACAGTATGTTGGAAGGAGGGCAAGGCCTTGAGTTAGAGTATTTTTGTGATGGAGCTTTTGAGGGGGTATATGCCAGATACAGACTACACTATATGAAACAGTCCCCGAACTACACACAAAAACCCTTTTAAACATTAGAAGCACCATTAACGTTGCTTTTGGCATCCTGTCATCTTGGAGAGAATAGTAAAAAGCAATCTCCCAACACTGTAATTATTGCCTAGGCCTCGGAAGTAAAGAGCAATAAAGCTTCTAAACTGTCATGTGAGGATCCATTCATTATTGAAGCACCAGAGGAGTGGGCTTCTGCTGCCATGAATTAAGGACCCATCTCTGGGATTCAGATTAGAGGTTCATTTTAAGCTCTGGGATACATCTCTGGGATTCAGATTAGAGGTTCATTTTAAACTGTGATGGGGTGGGGGGGGGGGGCAGCAAACACAGGGCTGCTTCAGTTGACAAGACTCTGAAGTGAGCCTAAAGAAGCAAAAATGTTCTGGTTTTGAACTCACCCTACAATCTTCCTTGATAATTGGGATTTGTGGGTAAATTAAATAAAAAAAAAACAGGATGGTCTTTATTTCCACTTATACAGCACCGCTTGCTGTTCAGCAAGGGCTTAGGAAAGTTAGGAAATTGACTTAATCCCCCAACTGTTTAACCAATGAAGGACCAATGACAGTGTGCACTAAACTGGGACGGTGCATTGTGTTATTTGTAAGCTGCTATACATATCAAGTTTACAGTGGTAATGCTGATTTTACTGTTTATCATGCATTCTTTTTTTCTATTTCCATACTTCACTCTCTTTGCCATGCTTTCACTATTCCTTACTACAATTTTCTGTGACCTTACCATGCTGAACATGTACCAGCCAAAGGAAAGTTTAGGAAAAAAAAAATCATTTTTTTCTGGATGGTGTGGTGGTTGAAGGTGTATAATGCGACAATGAAGTGTTCACTTTGCTTAGTTGTTCAGTATCATGTTCCCTTGTGCTGCTGTATTTGCTTGTAGTTCTTTATGAAGAACAAAAGCCCCCCATGCTGAATTTCTTTGGCAGTCAGGGGGGCGGGGGGTGTGTACACCACTGAACCACCAAGCTGGAGAGCTTTCAGTCTGTGCCCACAGGATAGATTTAAAATAACTTTCAGAGAAGGAAAAACAAAAGTTAAACAACAAAGACACAAGGTCCATTGTAAATTGTAAAGCCACTCTCATCCAGTTAAACCGCCACATTTCAGATAATTCCAGTACAACTTCTTTTGCATGTCTAGAGTAGACTACAAACTGACAAAAATTCAAACATTATTATAGAAGTAGTTTCTTTATTTTTATATACCACCTTTCATAGTGGACCACCATCACACAGTGCTTTACAGAGGTAGGCAGTGAACGGTGCATTATATGCAGAGTCACTTACAATAGGATATTGATTTAACATCTCATCCGGAGGAAGGAGAACAAGGAGGTTAAGTGACTTGCTCAGGGTCACACTGAGTGTCAGTCACCACACTGCCTCCTTATTATGTTTTTTTTTTTTTTTTTTTAATTATTGTTAAAACATATTTAGACGGTTCATGCAGTTTCTTATAGTATAAGAGTTTTTGTCACAGTCACAAAACTGCCTAGCTCTGCTTCGCTGTCTACTTGCTCATAAAATGAAACTCTGTACTACAAGAAATAGGGTCAGCTGTACATATGAACTTACATAACACAGTCTCAACTGACACCAGTCTGAGAAGGTGCAAATCTTTGACTGTAGTTAGTTTAGTTAATAAAGTTAAACAGAGATAAATAATCTCAGTGGTATATCCCAAACATATCTTTGCTGCTTGGTATTATCTCCACACACTAGCTTGACATCATTAATCTCTTCTCCCAGAGAACTTGCCAAAGCCGAAACCCTCTGAAGACAGAGGGAGCTCACCTACTAATGCAAACAGCAGCTATTCTGGAGTGGCCATGGGGAACGGAATGGCAGAGTCCTCTTCATCTTCCTCCTCGTCATCATCGTCCGGGTTAAAGGATCACGGGAAAGTGCCCATTATTGTTCCATTAATTCCTCCGTCCCATATCAAACCACCAGCAGGTAACAATGTTTAGATATTTCTTTGATACCTCCGTGTTCTGTCCTGGATGTACCTTTTTCCCATTTTACCTGCTGGGATAAGGTTGTGGTTTTTAATTTAATCTAGAAAATTGTGACAAATGTAAAAAAAAAAAAACGAAACAAAACAAAAAAAAAACTGCAATTAGGATCATGAATTAATTAAATGGCTATTCTCACAGATCTCAGTTATCACTAGTCCTGGACAACGTTACCTAAAATAACATTAGTTAGTCCAAGATCAGTGACAGTTGGGAAAGAATAAAGCACATGCAGATGGTGGAACATAATGGTGGATATATCATGTCTGACAGATAAGCCAAATTCCCTTTTATTTTTTGTAAATAATGCATCAGTTTATTTAAAATAATAGTTTGAGGCAATGAGTTCTGAGCGCAGCTGAGCTCTGGAATTTAATTCCTCCTTTTGTCATGCTGATTTGGCCCAGAGCAGACAATCTTTTGAACCACAGGTACAGGACCTGCAGCAAACAGGCATTTATGTTTCACTGGAGTCCTGGCAATGGTTCATTTTTAATGCTGCGCTTTTCTAACAGGAAAATATAATAAATCAATCTTTGTTATGTCAATCTGTTGTCTGTTAAGGGTCATTTTTTAAAAGAAGTGATTGATGATCAGATAATCTGGTGTCCATATAACCATCGTCATTAAAAATGTTATAATCCTCTTCACCTTTGTGGTAAAAGCTGTACACACTTTACATTGCTTATTATTATAGGATGTAAATGTGGTTTTATTTTAAATCAGTGCCCAAAATAATAAAAAAATCTATCTATCTATCTATCTATCATCTATCTATCTATCTATCTATCTATCTATCTATCTATATATATATATATATTATATATTATATATATATATATATATATATAAAACTTGTTTTTCATAGATAAGAGATCTATTCAGTGGGAAGTTGTGTTGCAGACTTTGACAGTGGGATCCCAACAAGAAAGGGACATTTTTTTTTTTTTTTGGATCACTTATCTAAAATAAATCACAAAAAGTGAAAACCCTATGTATATCCTAATATTTTATTTTTAGTTTTTCTAAGAAAATGACACACACTGGTGATAAGGACAGCACTTGAAACATACTCTAATCTAAAATATAATCCTTTGCCACAAAGGAGTCATTAGCCTTAGTGCAAATCAGGTGATCACTTCAAACCTGATTTGAGGTAAGCTGCATCTATACAAATTTAGTCGGCATAGCAAAGTGACTTTTTTAAAATACATTTCTAACATGGATGCACCTGCTTGTTGTTTTAGGGTTTTTTTTGTGTATTTGTATTTATTGTGTTCATAATTTTGTATTTTAAACTTATTTCTAAGCATGGTTTGTTTTTATGGGTTATTTTCTGTTGAGGATTCTGTGTTATATTTGATGCAGCTTTAAAATATTTTAGAATACTGATGTTGTATCTATGGTTATCACAAAAACACCTTGTTAATTTATTTGATATATTCTTTCTGTCGTGGAGTGTGTAGATTACATTTGTAACCTCTCACTGCCATAGGCAGACTTGCAGAATTATATTGTGGCAATCAGGGTTTTGTAGTTTTGAAGTATAAATAATTTGACAGGCAATTTTGAAGAGTACACAGAAGGGAAAACAATGGACAAGGTAGAAGATACCATGGGAATTATATTTTTTAACATAGCCGTGGGCTTTCTAACCAGAATTTTGCAAATTGTTGGCTTTTTCCAGTAGACATGCAAAATGAAACTTGTGTTCCATTAACAGTGTTTAACTTTGGTTCCCCTTCAGAGCCTACAATAGAAGTCTCTTTTCAGAAAGCAGCCATGTAGAAAAAAGCTGTCATAAGCTGTCACTCAGGTCTGTTATTACAGACCATTTGATAACAGGTTGTCATAATTGTGGGTTACGACCTGAAGATGTCGGAAAGCTTTTGTTACGTTGCTGCAGGTAAAATAATGCTTGGCCCTTTTAACACTTTATATAACTGAGGCACCTTAATAATAATTTAAATTCAAGTAATATATGGTCCAACAGTTGGAGCAAAGTGTCATGTTATTTACAGACAATATGCTTCAGCAGTTGGTATATGAGAACATTTACTGCAGGCTACCCTTTTCCCAAATGCACACACTTTATGCAAGCTGTCAGTTTGTTGGTGCTTGTCTATTACTTTAATGCATTATTGGGAGTTTCCACAAATGCACAAAGAGCACGTGAACTCTGAAACCAGGAGAAGCTAGCTTTAATTGCATAGCAAAACATCGTATGACCGGGCAAGTCGCCTAACTATTTGTTGCTTCTCTATGGAGTTCATTAAAAAAAAAAAGATTTAAATAAAAATAAAAAATAAACATTCTTCTTTGTAAATACTGTGTAATGTATATATATATATATATATATATATATATATATATATATATATATATAGTACTGTTTCATGTAGTATTTGTGTTTACAGTTCCATTACTTACACAGACTGTACCTCTAAAAATCGATGTTCTTGACAGCGCCAGTTTCTACTGCGTTCTGTCACACTGAGCTCCCTCACTGTTGCCTTCACTGCCATGTCCTGTGAGATCCGGCAATGCATCCACTTTCTCCAGTACAGCTATTGATTCTAAACTCATCACTCTGCTCCCTCAGTGCAGCGACAACAAGCATGTTTGTAGCCATGGAAACCATTTTTCCATTGCTGATTGTCACAGAAAACCTGGAAACAAAATTTGTAAATTGTTTTTCCGTTACTAAAAATTTATAGTGCAATGCATTCCCCTGTGGCAAAGAGGAATCACTGAAGAGCTGCGTAAAGGAAAAACTCATACCAAGTTCAAATGTTGTGTCATTTAGAAAACAATTACTGAATCTTAAACTCTGTTTTGTAAATTTTTTCTTCTTATGACTTTTTTACTGATTCAGATTGGGCTGTCGAGGAGGCAGAGTTCATGATGGCTACTGATGAACAGAATTGTTTTTCTCTCTTTTTCTTTCTCAGAGGATGATGCGTCAAATGTTCAGATTTTGTGCGCCTGGTGCCAGAAAGTGGGAATCAAGCGCTACTCCTTGAGCATGGGCAGCGAGATGAAAAGCTTCTGCAGCGAGAAGTGTTTTGCTGCGTGCCGGAGAGCCTACTTTAAACGCAACAAGGTAAGGGCTCCTTTTATTTGATAGGGTCAGAGGGAAAAAAACTGAATACCGTACATTATTAAATGGCTAAAACCACTTCCTTATTAGCAAATTTGTAGATAGCTTATGTAGTGGTGAAAAGAACATTTTATTGTTTCTCTTTAAAGGGTGGTCTGAATTTTCTGGCCACCCCTGTTGTCTGAGCTTTTCTGCCCGGGGAGAGCACAGTAAATCAAAATTCAGTCTCTGGCAATAGGAAATACAGATGACATGGAACACACAGTGTAAATCAACTGTTTTAAGGATATTTTAAGATTCCTTTGTACGCAGGCACTACATTTAAAGAGTTAGCATGTAGATTCTGATGTCTTCAAAGAAAAGGCTTTTCAATTATGTCACAGGAGGAGCTTCTGCGTGCAGCCCATTGTACACAGACACTACTGTAGAACATTCAGTCCAAACAGACTTGCACAATGGAGAATCTTTAATTGTGACCCTGTTGGATGGGGTCACATAAATTGTAACTGGGTCTGAACTGAACCGATGCAGCACTAAAAACACAAGCGAGGAAAGCCACAGGTAAATACTGCTCTGCACATTATACAAAAGAATTCATTAATTAGTAGTTCTACTTTATCCTTAAGTATCCTTTTTCGCTGTTCTCTCTTTTTGAGAATGTCCCGTAAAGTAGATTTTTTATATATATATATATAATATAATATAATATACTTTACGGGATATTAAAATAATTATGGCAGTCAAGTTAACTTCTGCGATTAACACGTTTTTTTTAGATTTATTATTTTTTTAAGGCTCGTTAATCACCCTCTGTCTTGACCCTCTCAGCACACCGTAATTCATTCCCTGCGACACTTTTAATATACTCAAGTGCATGCAACGCAGTAAGTGCAGTCGACGTACGAACAGAAAGTTAGTCATGAAATTTGTTTTATGAATCAATCTACAAAGTAATGTTTTTGAAGTCCATAGCGCAGAGTTATTAAAGTTATTTTGGCATAGAACTCTCCGTCTGATTTTCTCACTGTGGCATAGAATTCTCGTAGGAGCCTGTTGAGTTTGTGAAGGTTGTATTTATTTACATTGTCGAGTTGGATATGTTTGAATTTTATTAAATGTCAGAAAACACTAAAAGCTAAGTTTTTATGCCGATTTTAATGTTTGTAGCATTGTTGTTTTGTAGTCTATTTTGTTATTCATTTTCTGTTGTCTGCCATTTTGCTTTTGTTGTGGGAGGAAAGGAAGGAAGTTCAGCGAGATGACATAATTTGAGGGAGTTTGTAAAAAAACTGCTGACCGTAAAACAGTGTCACAGGGACAGTAGTTGGATTTATTTTTGGTCACGTGATGCGGTTTTAACCAGTTGCATGCCAGAATTTGTAAGGATACTACTAATACCCGCCCTCCTTGCATAATTTGTAAGGACTGATTAATATATACTCCTACCCCCTATATATAAGAGGAGAGAGAGAGAGAGAGAGAGAGAGAGAGAGAGAGAGAGAGAGAGAGAGAGAGAGAGAGAGAGAGAGAGAGAGAGAGAGAGACACACACACACACATTATGTTTAAATATTCCTCCAAAACTATTTTAATTTATATTAGAGGGCAGTTATCAGACTAAAAAGGATATTTTAAAAGATAATGTTTTTCATAAAGGTAATTTAAGTCCAAGTTTATTTCTTTTTGAACCCCATTTCCTCCTTCAACTTCTAAACCAATTCAGGACAGCCAAAACAAAAATAGGCAACGTGTTATAATTGGAGGAATGGGCAAGTCAAAAGGTAACAATTGCACCGGCTATTCTTGCATTGGTTCTTGTTATGAAAGGTACTTTTTTTTATATATATTGTTTTACCATTTGTTCCTCAATGCCTATGACGCTCCACAAGCTCTTCTGTGAAGTAGTTCTCATCATCATTAACAGCACAATAGAAGGGATGGCCTTCATCCCCTGGTAATGGGCAGAGGCAGTATGTAGGGAACCTTGCTATTGCAGCTGCTGGTGCTTTACAGTACCTGTTCTGGTTGCTGGTCTTCCTTTGCTGCTCATCCTGCACTTTTAACCAGATAAGCTATTCTCTCTCTCGCTCTCGCTCTCTCTCTCGCTCTCTCTCTCTCTAATATATATACAGTACCAGTCAAAAGTTTGAGTACACTTGCTGGAAACTAGGTTTTTTTAATAATTGACAATGTTTTACGTCGTATACGTTTCTGTAAATACTTGAAAATGAAAACACACGTTACAATATACAAAACAGAACATAAAGAGTATGAAAGCAATGTTCAAGAAAATTGAAAATTGTCTCAATCTTGGATTCCTCAAAATAGCCACCCTTTGCCTTAATAACAGCCTCACAAACACGAGGCATTTGGTTAACAAGTTTCAGCAGGAAATCACCCGACATGTCTTCCCAGCTCTTCTGTAGCCATTCCCAGAGATGTAGGGCACTTGTGGGTAGCTTTGCTTTGACTCTTCTATCCAGTTCGTCCCATACAAGTTCTATGGGATTGAGGTCTGGAGACTGAGCTGGCCAGGTCATTAGATTAAGTTGTCCTTCACTTTCATTCTTCACCATATAGTTCTTGCACAACTTTGAGGTGTGTTTTGGGTCATTATCTTGCTGAAGAATGTAGGACTGCCCAACTAGCCGTAATCCTGATGGAATGGCATGCCTCTGAAGTATGCTATGATAGCCATGCTGGTTGAGCTTGCCATGGACTTGGTAAAGATCACCAACTCTGTCACCAGCAAAGCAACCCCAGACCATGACACTGCCTCCTCCATGCTTGACAGTAGGAAGCACACATGCAGAACTCAAGCGCTCACCCTCTCTGCGTCTTACAAATACTCGGCGGTTGGACCCAAATATTTCAAAGACCGACTTCCACTCCTCAAAAGTCCAGTTTCTGTGTTTTTTTTGGCCCAGGAAAGTCTCTTCTTCTTATTCTGCACTCTTAACAATGGTTTCTTTGCAGCAATTCTTCCAGTTAGGCCAGCTTCATGCAATCTCTTCTGAACAGTTGATGTTGAAACATCTGTACTTCTAGTAGCATTTAGCTGAGCTTGTATTTCAGGGACGGTTAATCGCCTGTTTCGCAGACTTGTGACTCGAATGAACTTGTTCTCTGATTCTGAGGTCACCCTTGGCCTGCCTGACCTTGTTCGGTCAAATTATTTGATGGCCTTGGCCAAAGCAGTTACAGACACTTGCAAAGTTCTTGCGATTTGTCTTAAAGATTGACCTTCATTTCTTAAAGTAATTACAGACTGTCTTTTTTCTTTGCTTAACTGAGCGTATTTTGCCATTTTCTGCTCCCTTACATTCAGGAATAACAAACTTGTGCCTGCGCTACCTATATTTATAGTAATCATGGACCTTCACCTGTTAACAATAATTAGTGACAAAAGATTAATTAGTAACATGCTAGTTAAGTCAGAGAACATCTAACAAAGACACTTTTATACTTTGGCCAGTGTTCTAACACCGTGTTATACACATTTCAGAGTTTTAACTGACTTGGGCTTCAGTCTGAAATCCCCTTGCTTTGGGTTACCATTTCATTGAAATTGACAAGATTTACACTTTCATTAAAAAATGAAATTTTTGAATGCAATTCACTTATGATTATCAGCTTATATAAGTACACGTATCATATAATGAAATATTAAGTGTTTATAGAGAAGTTACATTTACAATTAAAGGCATAGGTAATCATGAAAAAACTAGTTTCAAGCAGGTGTACTCAAACTTTTGACTGGTACTGTGTGTGTGTGTGTGTGTGTGTGTGTGTGTGTGTGGTACAGTGGTGTGTGTGTGTGTGGTGTGTGTGTGTGTGTGTGTGGTGTTGTGTGCTGTGTCTGTGTACTGTTGTCATTGAAGGTTTCTTGTGTGTGTGTGCTATGACTATCTACTTATAAACCTGAAACTTTTTTTCCCCATAGTACTTTTTTATCACCAGGTCCAGTATATTGCCTTCACCTATAAAGGGTAGCAAAAATAAGTGAAGTGTGCCTCAGTAAATGCATATCTATTGGGAATGTAGCAACTAAATACCCACTGAATGAACCGAAATTACTTTAAGCGCAACAATGTATGCTAACAGAAGGATGGCTGTTTTTTTGGCAGGGAGCTTCAAGTAATATTCCTGTCTATTAGTTAGTTGTTGAAAGTTGTTAGTGGAGATTTTACCCAACAGCATCAAAGAACATTAAAGAAGGATTACAAGTCATGTTGAGATGACACGAGGGACTGAAACATCAGCCAGCTTATTATAAGGCAGCTGTATACTATTGATAGCATTAAAATAGACCCCATAGAGTATGCTGCCCAGACACGTTGTTAGAATTTATCCCTCTGTTGTAACATGAAGTGGCCACTTTGTTGCACACAAAGCTGTGTAGACAGACTCCGAATTGAGAAGGCTGTTGGCTGTATAAGAGTGCTTTGCGAACTAAATCAGCATTTACCACAACCACACAACTGGCAAACTTATGTGGCTATGTATAGAAAGCCTTCACTGTCAATACGGCAGCTCAAAAAAACACACCTGCTGAGGAGTACCATTGACCGTATAGGCTGCTAAAGAGGGAGGGGATGCTTAGTCATCTGAAACGCGGAATCATATGAAGCAGGCAGACTGAATCACCCAGGGCATATAGTCCCTAGCATTACTGCAAGCTTCTCATTTCTAACAAGTTGGCAGGGCTGCATAGTTCATTTTCCTTCAGTGCAGAGTGCCGATAGACATTGACCTTTTTCAAGGTGCCAACAGTTTGTTGGGAATCTTGGAATTTCTCCTGATTAAAACAACTTTGAAAATGTTGACAGGTGCTGACAAAGTAATGATGACTGTGTCATTGACTTTGCGATCACTATAAATCCAGCTACTGAGGAACCTAGACTACCTTATAAACGCTTTTTCTGTAGATGGGTGATTAAATACTTAAATATTGAGTGTCTGAGTTGTAGTAATTATCAGTTTCTGTTACATATTCTTTGCCTCAGTTTGTGAGTTTCATTTGCACTACGTATTTATTAATTTATTTGAACTTCTCATTTAGAGCAGAAATGCTAATCTAATTTTGCATTTGACTTTAACAATGCTAAATGTAGATGGGGAAAATGTACCCTACTGACTTTCAAACTGTGATGCTATATTTAAATGACATACACAAGGCCAGTGCCAGGTTTTTGTGGACCCTGGGCAATGGACCTCCAGTGGGCCCCCCCACCTTCACCCTCGAATCAAAAAGGTTTTCATAATCTGTATTCCCTCGCTAAACCGGTCTGGAGGGAGACATGAGTTGTCTAAAATCATGCTGCTGCATTTTAGACATTACTGTACAGTATAAAATAGTGTAATGAAGACGCTAGTCAGGAATGCAGTTTAACACAGCAGGCTGTTTATTACACTCTTTCTCTGGAACTGGTCATTGTGCTACCTAGTTGGACCTAGTTGGAGACAAGCCGACATAAAAATAATAAACATTTGGTTACATTTATTCAAAAGACAAGCGATAAACAAAAGAATACAGCACACACAGACACACAACAACACATCCTATAATTATAATAGGCATATAGACGTTGTGATAATGAGGGGCGACAAAACGCTCGTCAAACGAAAGTCTTGATTGTTGGAAAGTAAATGTGCCAATTATACAATGGCACATTTATATAATTTTATGTCAGTCAGCCAATAGCTTTCGGCTTTACGAAGAACTGGGGAGAACGGAAGACAATAGGGAGTGAGACGAGATGGAACTAAGGGAACAGGATGCAAGTAGGAAAGGAAAAGAAAAGGAAAAGGTTTCGCTGCACTACACGCATACAGTTTAATTTAGTTTTGTAAAAACTAAACGACTCAAGCCCTAAAGGCTGCTTAAGTAGGATAGCTGGCACAGAAATAGTACATTTACTGATATTTGTAATTTAAGTTCTGTATGTGTGGGACCCTCTCTGGCGTTGGGGCCCCGGGCTATTTACAGGGTGCTGAATGTGGCCCTGGACTTACTATACTGTACAGGTAGTTGGGGTTTCGATAGTTGGTAAAAAAGAAGATAGGAAAAGTACTTATCAGGATGTTTAAATGTCATGAGGGCAGATGATGTATAAGGTTTTCAAAAATGAAAAAAAAAACAGAAAACTTAATGTCTTAAAAATGAATGCATTTTGTATTTTTGGTTTCTTAAGAATGTAAACCATCCATATATATATATATATATGTAACAAGTTTAACACAGACTTATGCACTTTAATACAATTGAAATATTCGTTACACTGTATGACCAAAGCACTTCTAATTGTCACTCAAACCATGGCCTGTTTAATTAAAATGCAGATTTAACTGTTATATATTTATAATCTTAAAGGAAGACAGACACATTAGTAGTGAATAATTGTCATGAAAACTTTATTGGCTGGTTGTTCGTTTTAGTTTTTCTTTGAAATCATGGAGTTAACATTTCATACAGTGGCTTGCAAAAGTATTGACCCCCCCCCCCCCCCCTTGGCATTTTTCCTATTTTGTTGCCTTACAACCTGGAATTAAAATTGAATTTTTGGGGGTTTGTATCATTTGATTTACACAACATGCCTACCACTTTGAGGATGCAAAATATTTTTTATTGTGAAACAAACAAGAAATAAGACAAAAACAGAAAACTTGAGCGTGCATAAGTATTCACCCCCCCCAAAGTCAATACTTTGTAGAGCCACCTTTTGCAGCAATTACAGCTGCAAGTCTCTTGGGGTATGTATCTATAAGCTTGGCACATCTAGCCACTGGGATTTTTGCCCATTCTTCAAGGCAAAACTGCTCCAGCTCCTTCAAGTTGGATGGGTTGTGCTGGTGTACTGCAATCTTTAAGTCATACCACAGATTGAGGTCTGGGCTTTGACTAGGCCATTCCAAGACATTTAAATGTTTCCCCTTAAACCACTCGAGTGTTGCTTTAGCAGTATGCTTAGGGTCATTGTCCTGCTGGAAGGTGAACCTCCGTCCCAGTCTCAAATCTCTGGAAGACTGAAACAGGTTTCCCTCAAGAATTTCCCTGTATTTAGCGCCATCCATCATTCCTTCAATTCTGACCAGTTTCCCAGTCCCTGCCGATGAAAAACATCCCCACAGCATGATGCTGCCACCACCATGCTTCACTGTGGGGATGGTGTTCTCGGGGTGATGAGAGGTGTTGGGTTTGCGCCAGACATAGCGTTTTCCTTGATGGCCAAAAAGCTCAATTTTAGTCTCATCTGACCAGAGAACCTTCTTCCATATGTTTGGGGAGTCTCCCACATGCCTTTTGGCGAACACCAAACATGTTTGCTTATTTTTTTCTTTAAGCAATGGCTTTTTTCTGGCCACTCTTCCGTAAAGCCCAGCTCTGTGGAGTGTATGGCTTAAAGTGGTCCTATGGACAGATACTCCAATCTCCGCTGTGGAGCTTTGCAGCTCCTTCAGGGTTATCTTTGGTCTCTTTGTTGCCTCTCTGATTAATGCCCTCCTTGCCTGGTCCGTGAGTTTTGGTGGGCGGCCCTCTCTTGCCAGGTTTGTTGTGGTGCCATATTCTTTCCATTTTTTAATAATGGCTTTAATGGTGCTCTGTGGGATGTTCAAAGTTTCGGATATTTTTTTATAACCCAACCCTGATCTGTACTTCTCCACAACTTTGTCCCTGACCTGTCTGGAGAGCTCCTTGGTCTTCACGGTGCCGCTTGCTTGGTGGTGCCCCTTGCTTAGTGGTGTTGCAGACTCTGGGGCCTTTCAGAACAGGTGTATTTATACTGAGATCATGTGACAGTTAGATTGCACACAGGTGGACTTTATTTAACTAATTATGTGACTTCTGAAGGTAATTGGTTGCACCAGATCTTATTTAGAGGCTTAATAGCAAAGGGGGTGAATACATATGCACGCACCACTTTTCCGTTATTTATTTTTTAGAATTTTTTTAAACAAGTTAATTTTTTCATTTCACTTCACCAATTTGGACTATTTTGTGTATGTCCATTACATGAAATCGAAATAAAAATCCATTTTAATTCCATGTTGTAAGGCAACAAAATAGGAAAAATGCCAAGGGGGGTCAATACTTTCACAATCCACTGTATATATTGTAACTTTATAACTGTCAGATGTGCAAGACATTGTTGAACAATATACTTTAGTAAATTAAATTACGTTATTGTAATGTGCCAATGCAAGTTGAACCATCTGGGAACTGCTGTGTTTTATTAAAATATTTTTAAAACTATTTCGTAGCCTATTTGATATGTGTTACACACACGGTGCATTTAAATCAACGTGGGTTTTATTTTGCAGGGAGATTCAGGTCACTCATCACACTAATGTTTTCCTTATAGCTCTCAGATAGGGTTGCCAACAGGCTTCAGAATCTCGGGACACTTTAAGGCAGGTCAGGTCTCTCTAAACTGCAGTGTATTCGATAGGTAAAGTGAGTGTGAAATTGCTTCAGCAGTTTAGTAAATGTAATTTAATTGTTTAATTGTGGTGGTGATTCTGTCCGAAGAGCCTTGTAACAACAATTAATCGTATTGCTTGAATTTTTTTTATACAGTAAACAATATCTATCAAAATAGCGTAACACCATTATTATTGATAACTCTGCACTCACATTCACTCTTTCATTTAACCTTGTGGCAACAGGTAAAGTTTCTATTTGTTTTATATTTCTTGCTTGACACAGTCCCGCCCAGTCAGAGACTCAGAAAGCCAATCAGCTGCTGTATAGATCTGATTAATGGAAACAATCCTTGCAGGCAGCTGTGTGATTTTGGTAACAATTAAGTAAAACAATTCAATTAATTTTGCACAGGTTCGCAGAATTCACACTTGCTTTATTGAATACATTGCAATTTAGAGAAGAGAGTTGCAAAACGTAACTTTCCTTAAAGTGTCCCGAGATTCTGGAGCCTATTGGCAACCCTACTCTCAGATCTGGTGACACAGGTTGAAACGTCATTAAAGAAAATAGTGGGTTATGGCAAAGATGCAGCTCTCCTTTCTTGTAAAGATAAAGTAAGCGGTTCTGTATTTAAAGTGAAATCTTATTCAGGGATACATTTCCATTCGGTAATAAAAATACTATTATCTAAAAGGCTCAAAACTATAGATTGTACACGTCCCTTTTAAGTAGCTGCCAATCTGTTTTTTATTCAGCAGTTTCCTTCAGTTTTCTTGACAGCGTTTGTAGATTCTGTATTCGGTTCGGTATTCGGACTAATATTTTGAGATGGCTTCGGGATTCGGTGCATCCCTAGTCAGCATAAGGTTCGGGAGGAGCGTCAATAGGTGGTGTCACAACCAGTGAAGTAGGTGTGAGGTCCATAACTTCATCCAGCTCCCTTTGACGCTGCTTACATTTTCTCCAAAGTTTCCTTTTCTTTTCCTGGGCTGACTTGGACATATCCTGAATATAGAGGATGCTCAACTTTCCCCTCAGCCTTCTTCCTCTGATAACTGAAAAAGCAACATGTGTAGCTTAGCATGAGGTCACATCCTTGATAATTCAATGGATAAACATATTAATTATGCACTTTTTTCGTACACGTGTGAAACTTTGCATAATACAACTTTAGGTGTTCAACATTTTCTGATATAATACCAATTGAAGCACCTAAGAAAGGGGTAGGGGTAATGTTTTTGACAAAATCGTCAATACAAAAATATCTGAAATGAAAATATTGTATAATTTTACTCCACAGATATCCATGCAGTTGTAGAGTTCTTTACAAGAAGCTAGAGCTGTAACCTAGAAAACCAGAGGCCAAAATGTGCATGAAGCAGATATTATGCAGGGATTTGTTCTGACTGCTTTGCTTGCCAATTCAAGAGCTAACTAGCTATTGCTTTACTGATTGCTGTATGCTAATCCTCTCATTCATGCCAACATTTTGAGCCTTAACATTAGAACCACCATGCAGGTCATTGTGACCCATTTTGCACTTAAAATGTTAATTACTCATCCGTTGTAAATTGTATGTATGTGTTCGTTTTTTACTTTTCTTAAATATGTTAATTAAATATCCTGACGGCGTTTGATAGCCAGAATTTCAAGTCTTTTTTTGTAAACTGACTACGAGACAGAGATTGCTATGATAGTGGATTTGTCAAGATGCCAACTCAGTGAAAGTCTAGTTGCTTATCTTTCAATGTACCTGGGAGACAACAATCCTTTGTTTTGTTCCACAAATGCAACTGGGAATATTTAATCTTGAAAATAGTCATTTTAATTGGAATACAGCAAGCTGCACTCGGAGACATACAGCAAACCGCAATGACAGGTAGGATAACAACTTATGTGCCTAATATGAAGCGTATTTTGTATAGTCTTTTTTTATATATTAATTTTAGAAAAAAAAAAAACATTTCGGTTTTGCAAGTTTGTATGTACCAGTTTACATGTGTTTACACAGTAGTGTTCAATGGAACTGCGTCTGTGTTTACAACACAGCTCCTGGATGCAGGCAAGTCAATTGGCAGACGCGTCCGCTCCTCCATAGAGTACAATGCAGCCGGCATACCGGAAGTAGTGCTAGATTTTCTTTTTATGTAGTATTACAAAAATGATTTCAGTTTTATAGTTTTGTGTGTACATATACCCGTTTACACCTGTACACCGGTATACGTACATACCCGTTTCTTTTGAAATGTGTATTTTATTATATATATTTTTTTGTTTATAGTCGTGCTGTATATGTGCTCATTATAAAAGTAAAGCATTTTATGTTTAATTTTACATTTAAATATAGTGTTTCTGCAATGCAAATGTTAGATATATTCATGAATACAACTTTTCAGTTGTATCCGATAGTATGTATTTCATTTTCATAACGAAGCAGTTTAAAAATGTATGGGTCACAATGACCTGCGTGGTGGTTCTAGGTGGTTCGAAAATCCGGCAGTTCAGGTGTTAACTTGCCAATTATTAGTGAAACTATGGTTGAAAACCCTTCAACTGATAAGTTACTTGCTCCACTAGGTGATGTTACAGGTCACTAGGGGTGTTGATCAGCTGCCACTATATCAGAAAATATACAGATCCTAAAGTTGTATAAGTATGCAAATTTTCACATTTATGTAAAAAAAGTGTTCAAGCTTGCCTGTTTGTTGTGCTTATTGGCTGGACTGTGTTGTCAGATTCTCTATCATATAGAGAAAAACATGAAAAACCACCTTGATCGCCTTTTGGTAAGGTACGCTGTTCTTGCTGCAGGATCTTGATTAATATGGGTTCTGTATTGAGCTACCTTTTCTGAAAATTTGAAGTAAAATAAGAAAATTGTATATAAATCTGTAATGTCAAACTTGGCTATTCATAAAAAAAATTAAATCTATGCGGTCCTATGTCGGACCAGGTCCGACATTAGAGCATTCCCTTTCCAGTCCGTTGTCGGACTCCGTCCGACATCATTAAAAAGACGTAATGTCTCTAGTCGTTTTTTCTCCAGAAAAAGCCAAGAAAACCTTTCAGTGGCCGAGTGTGACTGAGTGTGATCTGAGTGAAGCCGGAAAAAAGGGCGTGTCTGAAAGCCACATGCACCACAGAGATAACATGGACACAAACAAAGGAGATAGCTACTTCCACATCCAGCGCTCAAAGAATATCACAGACATTTTCAGAGCTTTTTAAGGTGTTATAGTAATAAAATAATGACTTGGATTACATTATTGTGGAGTTTGGTGGTAAAACGAGTGATCAGGAGAAGATTTATCAGTATGCATGTCTATAAAGAGGTATGTGAAAAATACAGCGAAAAATGGGTGGGGCTTGGCTGGAGATGCAGTACTGAGTGTCCTTTTTTAAGTTAAGTAAGTGAGCGGCTCAGAGAGGCTCAATAAAAGAATCAACTTAACGACTTGCTCATTTCCGCTCCTGCTGAACCGCTCAGAGCGCTCTTGAGCATTTCTCATCAGTGATCAGAGTGAGCAAATGGAATGGCCACCTGCAGGAAACAAGTGGAGATGACAGGCAGGATTGACAAATATGTTTGTCAGAAGGATGAACTAGTTTCGACTTATGAAGTTATGTATTAAATTTTTCTAACTTTATTTGCATACATAAGCTTTCGAACAGTTACACCAAATGACACTTTCACACTTTTAAAGCCCCAAAACCACAGGTATTACAATGATTCTAGATAAATACGCTAGATGCTTATTAAATAACATATTGTAGATTTATTTGATATATAATACATTTTTATATAAATTTCTTCAGTAGACATGATTATCTTCGGCCAGCAAAATTGACACGTTACATCATCTGCCCCCGAATATTTTAAAGCAAAGAAGTTACTGTTGTTGAAGATCCATCAATTCTAATAGCAGTACATTTACCTGGCAATAGGCTACCCTTACAGAAGAGTTTGACACCATTATAAAACCAGTGTATTACCCTGAATCCCAGATCACACCATTAATAGTTTGGGTCACATTAATGTGCTTTAAGTGTATGTGGGTGACTTGTAATATATATAATGCAATATATATATATTATATATATTATATATATATATATATATATATATATATATATATATATATATATATATATATATATATATATATCTCCACCCCTAGTCCCTGTAGCAGGCAACCTATAGGAAGTAAGGCGTCCTTATCAAAACTCTCTGATTGGTTAAAATCCTACAGAGCTTGGCTCCACTTAGTCTGGGCTCACACTGCAACTAGATGTTTTGCATTGTTACATTAAATCTTATTGTACACAATTATAACAAACCAACATTCAATAGTGTATGATTACAACATTGTACAGTACATAAAAACTAGCATTCAATTGTGTTTAAGGATTACAGATAATACTGCATATATTTGACTTTTAATACAATGTTTTACTGGGTATTGTCGATAGTGTGCAATTCCTTCAATACAGTAATTATAAAACAGCTAATTTTCTTACAAGATACTATTTTTTACAATAAAAATACATGTTTTTCTATAAAATGTTTCTTTCAAAACTGCACATTTGAGACCTACATAATGAAAGTGCACAACCGGTGTAGCTAATCAGTTTAAAAAGGAACACACATAGCAGTTACAGCGTTAAAGGGGGCGCACTATGTCTGTATCTTCCCAAACACATTTTTCCTTGTGTGCAGTATAGTACTGAGGTTCACAGTTCAGAGAGAATAGCTGCAGTATCAGTTACTGTAACCTGGAATCAAGTTCCTTAAATCTCCCATCAAGAAACAGTTCACATGATTAGCAACATAATCTACTGCAAAATACAGGACTATTTATTTATTTATTTATTTATTTATTAATTTATTATTTCCACCATTTATTTCTTGGCTAATTCAAAAATTTTAGGCCCCCAATCTAATTTTGTGGGTGTCGCTGTTGTTTTTGTGACAATGTATACCCGCACCAGTACCTGTCTCATAGCCTGCTTTTAATGTTTATTTATGTATAAAAAGATAGACCACAATAAACCTCCTAGTTTTTCAAACACTGAAAAAAAATTGCCACGTTTCACCTGTCCACGCTTGTTTTAAACAGCACAGTCTGCATCGACGGAGGATTAGATTACTGTAAATATCTGCAGCTGCCTCCTCTCCGCTATCTGATATGACTTTGTGGTCATTGTGTTCAAGGCTTGCATTTCCTCCAGCAACTGCATTAAATAATGGAAAGCCCTAATAGCCAAAGATATGTTTTAGCTAAGGGTCAGCTTTATGCTCTGTGCATATTCACAGTTCATATTCCGACTGAGGAGTTTTAAAAATGTAATGTGAAAGAAAATGTTTTTTAAAGAAATAAGTTGTATCTGCAACCTGGAGATCAAGGACCACTAAGGATATGCAAATGTCCCAGAAAAAAACTGTAGTGTTCTGTTACGGGCCACATTTAATTAAAAAATAATATAAATACTGTTTGTTTCCACCTAATTATAACAACTGGTGAGAGAAAATGTTCTACTGTTTTGAATGAAAGGTGCTGGTTTGTTGGTATTAAGAACAGCTCATTCTAATTGCTGTGGCCCTGGTACTAGGTCATCTCTCTCCTGGCGTTTGATTACCAGGGAAAAAAACCCCTAAAAAGTCAAATGTAATCAAAATATGATCTGCATGCTCCCCACACAACTAATGCATAGCTATGGACTGCTCCAAAGTAACTACTTGGGGAAAAAAAAGAAGAATTGAGGTGGCTACATTATACAAAACAATAATAATTGGCTAATACAGGGAGGGCATCATTATAGGGTAAGTTGAGCACAGAGCTTCGCCTTTAAACTTATTGTTATTTATAGCTCAAAGAAACATGGTTTTATGGGTGGGTTACAGGAGGAAAGCCCCACTCTTAAGGGTGGATCCCCTATACAGTACCTGTTACCTAACTCCTCTGGAGTTGTGGCTGATTCAAAAATAATTATAAGCGATTTTATCAAATAGTTACTTGCAACCAGTAATTAAGTTCAGACAACATAGGTTTGTAGCAAGACAGAGTTTTGAGGTTACTGGCATTCAGAAGCCATTTTTAAGGGGGCTTCGACAACTTCAAACCAGCATCATTATTTTTATATAGCACCTTTCGTAGTGGACCACCATCACAAAATGTTTTACAAGATATGAGACTAGGGTGTGTGAACTATGCATCAGCTGCAGAGTCACTTACAACAACGTCTCAGCCGAAAGACTGAGCACAAGGAGGTTAAGTGACTGGCTCAGAGTCACACTGAGATGGGATTTGAACTGGGTACCTGCTGGTTCCAAGCCCCTTTCTTTAACCACTGGACCACACAAACTCCTAATGATTGTTTCTGAAATTACAAATTACTGTATTGTGGATTACTAACTAAATGTAGAGTCGCCTCCTGGAAAGCCTTATTGCTAAATGATTGCCTGATTTAAATCATTTTAAAAAATAATAATTTCAATAAAGAAAATGTATTCGTTCACCAATGCATTTTGCAACAGTGTGCTTTTCATTATTCATAATGAAACCTGTGGATTCTGTCTGCTTTTTATTGCATTTTACTTCTTTTGGATTAATTGCCACCCGGTGGACATATGTTGTATTGCTGTTCCTTGTCATGGGATTTGTGTAGAAAACTCATTAAAAAGTGACTTACTATTGTAATTACAGCATGCATCTTAGAAGGAATTTATTTAAGGAGGTTAGTTATGGGGGACTCTGTAATAATGATTATGTATTATAATGATGAGTATAGGCATTTTATTCTCACACTGCTGTACCTAAAAAATCATTTAGAAAAATGTGAATGAAGTGAATTGTAATCACATGTCGATCCTGTATTATTAAGGAAGTGTGGATAAGGTATTTCAAGTCATTATCTCTTATTGAAACTCTTGTCTATTTTCATTCCTAAATGTCTCTGTGTCTTAGAATATCAGTTTCAGTGCAGGATTGCTCCTTTTCTGGTCAAGATCCCACATTAAAAGTTTGATTTTTAAAATCTATTAAATCAATTAAATGTTTGTTTACCAATCAGAAAACATATCTGAAGAAAACCACATTTTGTTTCAAAAAGGAAATCCCAGGCCATGTATGTGTCATGCAATAACAACAGCTGAGTTTTTCACCATGTTGCAATGCTGTAACACAATCTCTGAGTTTGGGTGACTTTAAAACGTTATGACGCCATTGGGACACAGAGATTGTGTTACATATACAACCTTGTAACGCACCTCAAGCCAGCTGCTATTCATGCTCTCAGCTGGACCAAAAATCAAAAACCTGCCATAACAGTGTCAACAGGGTGTAGGGTCACGAAGGACAGCCTGGGCAGCCCTGAACCGTGATGTGCCGTTTCTGTGACTTCTTTTACATCACTTGGTGTTTAAGTCTCCCAAAAACCTGGTCTCTAGAATAGGCCATAGAAACAAGTTACTGGTTAAATGTTTATCATTTCTAGATACAGAGGCAATTCCACTTTCATATTGTCAGGGAGGCTATTTACATAACAAATTAATTGGCCATGTAAGAGACAAACCTTTTACTTATAGGGCTTGACTGTTATATGTTGCTTGGGATTCTGTTGGTACAGAAGATGTGTAAACATTGCTTGCTTAAAAATGGGAGCCCGAGCAGGTGCAGCCACATACTCTGAGCCCAGCTGTAAGGTCCCTGTGCTGTAGAGGGGGAGCCATACTCTACGTGCACCTTCCAAGTTACATTTAACACAATTGCTCATTAGTACTGGGGAAGCAGTTTCCACAGAAATCCATCAGAGGCCAATCAGTCACATGATTAAATTAATTCAAATAAGCTAAGGTATCTGCAATCTCTCTCTCGCTCTCTCTCTCTGTCTGTCTGTCTGTACAGCAGCCAGGCAGGGGATGAAAACAAAGGCCTTTAATTGCGCTCGGAACAAACTGATAAATAAATAAAATAAAGGGACATAACATTGATGGTTTGCTAAAAGTGAAAATTTACTGGTTAAAGTCCATTAAGTCTGGATAGCTTCGACTCCTTCCCTTCAAATTGTCCCCAATGAGGGTATAGTGGAAGAATCGGTTTATATTTCATGCTTTAGAGTATACAGTATATCTATTGAACTGATTGTCCAATTAGGAGGCAACTTGGTAACGAGAGTCTGGAGGCATCTGTCCGTCTGTCTGTGCATTTACATGACACATTAAATCTAGTTCAAGTCTGATTGCTGAACAATTTACATTTTGAAATCTGGTTGGAATTGGGGAAACATGTTTGGCTGAATTCTTAGATATTTGGCAATCCAATCAAAGGATCTGGCTAACCTGTTTCATGTCCTTTTCCAATTGGATTTCCAATTAGATCTCCATATTGAGAACATGTATTGCAATAACTGAAAAAAAAAAAAAAACTAAAAAAAACATAGTGGAGGCACACGCAAATCTACCGAAATCTAATAGCAGGAATCTTCATTTACTGTGAGCTCAATCAGATTTTGAAATCTAATTGCCAGGTAAAAGCTGTATTCTGATTACCTGATCAGATTATGTGGGATTCGGTTACTGAGTAATCTGATTACATGAAGCCATGTAAACTTAATGAGTGACACCTGGTTATAATCAGTAATTAATGCTGACCACACCTGCATTTACTAACTTAAAACCCAAATGAATAAATTTGTATAAATATACAATGATTTAGGCCTCATCTGTAAGACCCTGACCAGTTGGTCGTAAGAGACATTGGCACTGGCTATATTTACTGTTAGCACTGTGGCAGAGCAGATGCCATTAGAACTTCCCCCCCCATAGCTGAGAGCCCACCTCAACCCTGACCAGGAACCCCTGAATGCTGCCATTCACTTCTGTACCTTTCAGAAAAAAAGAAATATTCTACTGTTCTGAACTGTGTGGTGGATATATAGTAGACTAATTTCCACTAAGCAGCTGACCATTAAGCAGACATTTATAGTTTGTATTCATACACATTTTTATAAGCCCTCTGAGATGAAACATCTTGAGCAACAATTCCCAGTTGCTCACATTTCCTCACATGCAAAAGCTGTACATTAAAATCTGTCTATACAGAGGATTGATTTATGATCACCTTGACCTGTAGTCAATTTCAACCTCACTGCATCTCTAGTACTATAAAAATGAAGTCCGATTTAAAATATTCACTGTTTCAAGACACTGATTTTTGGAAAGAGACGCTACATTTATATATGTTAATAAGCAGTCGTGGCTCATTTGCAGCAGAGCTGTCTGAAATGCGGGTGTGTGCATTTGTGTTTGAATAACTGTTGCTCTCTGATTGCTTTGTGCAAACGGCTTCACATTTTTTCAGACCCCCCCACCCCCCCCTGCACATCTGTGGCTGGTGATGAGACAAAATGTGGGGATGCATTCATTGATGTACGAGATTCTTCTCACCACATGTGCAGAGTGGTGTGCCTTTCAGACAGCCACATCCCTACCAGAGCTGCTGTGAGCAAATAAACAAATGTCAAATAAGAGAGGGGCTAGCCAAGCTAAAAGAAATAAAAGGACCCTGACCCTGTAATATATCCCCTCACTATCATGTCAATCCCTTCATCTCCCTATAAAACACAGTCTTTCTTTTAACCCACGCTGGAGAATGAGAGTTTTGTAGATATGCCTTAGATGTAGCCAGAGTAACATGGAATAACTAGCATCTAAATAATGGTACCTAACTCTGTGTCATGTATGTTATCGAATGCAACTGTGGAACTAGGCTGTGCATGATCTAGTATTTCATGACTACAGTAAAAGGTCCTGAAGGACTTCCAAAGCTTCTGTCAGTCAGTGAAGCTTTGAAAGTCTTGGATCCTGATCAGTTCTTCAGAACTGAAATAGACTAAGAAAAAATCCTGAGATTTACATTACCTTCATATGTCTAGTCGAAGTGTGCAGTGTTGTTAGATCGGGCTACTTTTCACACATATTTTAGTTTTCATTTTTTCGTCAAGGCATCTAGGTAAGAAAACCCTAGATCTGGAAACTCCCATTGCAAATTACTGCCAGATCTCAACACTTAGCACCTGAAGGTGTAAAGCCTGCTCAATAAACAAAGTCCTTTGGTCCACTGAGACATTGGTGTTTAGAATCTAAGACATTTAAAAATAGTTCAGCCCTACCCATGCCACAAAAAGAATCATGCATATCACATAAAAAAAAATATTAAAAATGATTCATAATTTTACAATTTTAAGCAATCTTCAGTAACTGCAATAACCAAAATGTTTGTTTTTTTAAGTGAAGTACAAAATTGCTTTGCATACATATAATGTATTTAGTATATAAATTGTATTTAGGTTTATATAAATGTATATTAATTTTCATGTTCTATTCAGTTTTTAGTGTATTGCTGGCTGGACAATTTTTCAATTGCTGACACATTTCAACAAAATTAAATTAAGATGGCTAAATATAAAATTGTTTTTTTTATTTTATTTTTTTAGTTACTTTTAATTGAAGGCATCAAAAACTGTGCCACTTAGATTGAGTGGAGGCTTATATTCCACATGAATTCTCTCTAGCATAAAAACTGCAGGAGCCAGAAATTGCGTGGAAGCAGTGGCCACAGGTAGCAAATAGATTACGAAAAAAGTATTGTCAAAGTCTTCAAACTTCTTAACAAAAAAGTAAACTTAAATAAATTTACTTGAATGTATTCCAGAAGTCACTGATATCTTAAATCTTATATCGCTGTCTACTGGCTGCAACAAAGCGTGGTTAAAACACATTAGAATCCTGATTATGGACCTCCCCATTTCACAAACCACAAATAAAGGCAAGAGATCTGGACTGAGTCAGATCCACACAGACACCATCATTGCAGAATTATCAATGTATCAACCCAGAAAATAAGA
Source organism: Polyodon spathula (assembly GCF_017654505.1). Taxonomy (NCBI): domain Eukaryota; kingdom Metazoa; phylum Chordata; class Actinopteri; order Acipenseriformes; family Polyodontidae; genus Polyodon; species Polyodon spathula. Next base: position 60,303,733 of record NC_054539.1, read on the forward strand.
AATCAGAGTATGTATTTACTCCTTTGCTTTATTAGTGCTTAAATGGATCGAGTGATCGCAGATCTACTTCAAATCCTAGCTCATATATAGTGCAGGCAATCTGGTGTCTTTGCAAACTAACAGCATCAATAATATATAAAGCAATATGATTACATTACACACCTCAGGCAGTCTAAGGCACCCATTTACACTAATGAATACAATAACAACTTATCTAAAGCTAATAATAGTCCTATCCTATAGCATCATGTTATATGAAGATTATACTTACCCATCTGTGGCAGGCTGACGAGTGGATAAAGGCCCAGAGACAGACTGCAGTTCAAAAAATATATACTTTTATTATAAATAGATACAAAAATAAAAGGACACAAGGGCCAAAACAAAGGAATTGAAACAAAAAGAAAGACAAAAAGCAAAATATACAAAATAAAGGTTTCCAGGCTAGGCAATGCCTTCACTGGATTTAGAAAATTGAAAAATCACAACCAAACAAAAAAAACCTGCTTCCTCAGCTCCCTCCTCCAAATGAGAAGCAGAGGCCTCCTTTTATGTCAGGTGGCTGGGTGCTGATTGATCGTTAATTAACCTAATCAACTAATCAACCCCAGCCACCTGAACATAATAAATCCAGGAAGGTAAGGGAAATTAACCCTATCCCTGCCAATTTAAAAAGGGCAGAGCTTTGCTCTGCCACATACCTCCCCCCATGTACAACGTACACCGGCCGCAATCGGCCAACTCCCCCCTTCCCCCCACCCCCCCACCCCCCCAAGAGTCCAATTATGTCCCTTGGGTGGGCTGTTATGGTGGGTGGTGGTGGGCGGGGCTGATGTCGGAGCCCCCAAGCCTTCTTTGGTTGAGGGGGCCCCGGACCTCCAAGGTAGTATGGCGACGGCGGCCCGGCTCCCTCTAGTGGCGGAGGCGGCGACGGCGGCCCGGCTCCGTCTAGTGGCGGAGGCGGCGACGGCGGCGGACCCTCGGCAACCCTAGAAAACAAAAAGGAGACACCAGCAGTCCCAAGCGATGCGGAGCAGCAGGCAACCCCAGGTGATGCGAAGTAGCAGGCAACCCCAGGCGATGCAAATGTGTCATCCCTGAGCGGAGCGGGCGTGGCATCCCTGGGCGGTGCAAGGCAGGCATCCTTGGGCGGTGCAAGGCAGGCATCCTTGGGCCATAGCTCCTCCCCTCTGGGCTTTGAGAGCGGCGGCTCCTCCCCTCTGGGCTCTGAAAGCGGCAGCTCCTCCCTCTCTGGCTCTGGGAGCGGCGGCTCCTCCCTCTCTGGCTCTGGGAGCGGCGGCTCCTCCCTCTCTGGCTCTGGGAGCGGCGGCTGCTCCTCCCTCTCTGGCTCTGGGAGCGGCGGCTGCTCCTCCCTCTCTGGCTCTGGGAGCGGCGGCTGCTCCCTCTCTGGCTCTGGGAGCGACGGCGGCTCCTCCCTCTCTGGCTCTGGGAGCGACGGCGGCTCCTCCTCCCTCTCTGGCTCTGGGAGCGACGGCGGCTCCTCCTCCCTCTCTGGCTCTGGGAGTGACGGCGGCTCCTCCTCCCTCTCTGGCTCTGGGAGAGACGGCGGCTTCTCACCCCTCTCTGGCTCTGGGAGTGGCGGCTCCTCCCTCTCTGGTTCTGGAAGCGGCGGCTCCTCCCCTCTGGGCTCTGAGAGCGGCGGCTCCTCCCCCCTCTCTGGCTCTGGGAGCGGCGGCGGCTCCTCCCTCTCTTGCTCTGGGAGCGACGGCGGCTCCCCCTCTCTGGCTCTGGGAGCGACGGCGGCTCCTCACCCCTCTCTGGCTCTGGGAGCGACGGCGGCTCCTCACCCCTCTCTGGCTCTGGGAGCGACGGCGGCTCCTCACCCCTCTCTGGCTCTGGGAGCGACGGCACCTCCTCACCCCTCTCTGGCTCTGGGAGCGACGGCACCTCCTCACCCCTCTCTGGCTCTGGGAGCGACGGCACCTCCTCACCCCTCTCTGGCTCTGGGAGCGACGGCAGCTCCTCACCCCTCTCTGGCTCTGGGAGTGACGGCACCTCCTCCTCCCTCTCTGGCTCTGGGGACGGCAGCTCCTCCTCCCTCTCTGGCTCTGGGGACGGCAGCTCCTCCTCCCTCTCTGGCTCTCGGGAAGGCAGCTCCTCCTCCGTCTCTGGCTCTCGGGAAGGCAGCTCACCCCTCTCTGGCTCCCGGGAAGGCGGCTCACCCCTCTCTGGCTCTCGGGAAGGCAGCTCACCCCTCTCTGGCTCTTGGGAAGGCGGCTCACCCCTCTTTATTGGAGTGACCGGGGCATCTCCCATGTCTACCGCCAGGTAATTAACCACCATGAGGGCAACCTCTGGGAAGGACGCTGGGTGGTGTTGTTCCTCCCACTGTTCCCACCTCTCCCCATCTCGACGCCACAGCGTGTTGATAACTATGGTGAGATCCTGGACGAGGTCTGCCTCAGGGTGCATCAACCAGTCCCAGATCTCCTGGGACGGTGGTGAAGGTGGTAGTGCTGGAGGTAGTGGGGTGGCCCCTGATGCCCGGGGTGAATACTGCACCTGTTCCTGGGCCTGGTTGTAGGGGCATCCTGCCCACTTGTGGCCGTCCTCCTCACACCGGCCACACCAGTTTGCCGGTGGCACATCTGGGTAGGACCGCTAACGATGGTCCTCCTTCCCGCACCAGGAACACCAAGGGAAGAGGCTGGCCGGGTCCTCCAGCAGTGGCTGCAGCAGCTTACATTTCTTCAGCTGCTGCTTGTCCTGCCTTTGCTGCTGTCTGCTCTTCTTTCCCAATTTATTTTTTCAAAAAAAAAAAAAAAAAAAAAATCCCAAAAATTCAAAATAAACAAATAAATAAAAGGGCACAAGGGCCAAAACAAAGGAATTGAAACAAAAAGAAAGACAAAAAGCAAAATGTACAAAATAAAGGTTTCCTGGCTGGGCAATGCCTTCACTGGATATAGAAAATTGAAAAATCACAACCAAACTAAAAAAACCTGCTTCCTCATCTCCCTCCTCCAAATGAGAAGCAGAGGCCTCCTTTTATGTCAGATGGCAGATGGTTAATTAACCTAATCAACTAATCAACCTCAGCCACCTGAACATAATAAACCCAGGCAGGTAGGGGAAATTAACCCCATCCCTGCCAATTTAAAAAGGGCAGAGCTTTGCTCTGCCACACCATCACAGAGAAGTATGTCCTAAAATATAAAACAGAACAACAAAGGACAGTCATCCAAACCATAGGCTCTGAATACAAGACCACCAGTCAGCTTCTCAAAGAGGTCTTCAAAAGATGGACAAGACAGGCTTGTGTTTCTCTGCTTGACTTTTTCTCTTCCTTCGTGCATCAGAAGACTTAATTAAATCTAAACACGTGGTTTGTTAGACAGCCTTTATCTCTAAAATTAATAACGTGCTTTCTGGTTTCAGGCTATTTCTTAAAATGGCCGCAGCGACCTTGAAGTTTAATGGTTATATTTCTATTTCAGTCAACCAGGGTTATGATAATAACTTAATGTTCCCTTTCAAGTAGGAAATGTAACCATTACTATATTGGTAAGTGTACCAAAGCTGTTGCAAGGACAATATTACAGAATGACTGGAATGTTACAAGGCTAAGCTCAGAAGCTGTCTTCTGCGTTACCATACAGAACCACAGTAACAAGTAGCTAGGGCTAAAATATTGAAGGAGAATTTCACCTCTATGCCTTTGTTGTAAGGGTCTACTTAGAAGCTGAAACACTCTAGTTCCAAAACCAGTGTTTTAAGGATTCATTACATTAAGTCAGTAGAACCCAGTAAAGGTATGGGGAGTAGCCCACACCGCTGCATTGCATATGTCCTTGATAGATGCACCCTGGAATAAAATCCATGAAGAATAGGCGTTCCTCACCAGGTCTGCTATCCATTTGGACAGCCTCTGCTTAGACAGGACTTGACCATCGGACTTAGACCCATAGCAGACAAAAAATAGTTCAGACTGCCTCCAGCTTTTCGTCCTCTCATCATAATACACCAGGGCCTGAACAGGGCAGAGCGTATGGAGCTGTCGCTGTCTGTCAGACTGGAAAGGAGGCAAATGGAAAGCCTCCCAATTCCACAGACTTTGGTAAAATGGCAGGATTGGTACAGAGGGTAACCTTTGTCCTGGTTTAACAGTTAAGCAGGCTTTTATAATGGAGAATGCCTGCATCTCACTCACCCACTTTACAGAGGGGATAGCAAGCAAGAACGCCACTGCGATAAATATTTCAGCTCACCTGAATGCATGGACTCAAATGGAGGCTTAAGCACCACATTTAATCTCTGGCGAAGAACAATGTCCTTCATAGGAGGCTGAAGCACCTTTCAAAAATTGCCCTGCCAGGAAGTGAATTCCTGGGGAGAACAAGTCAATTTTGACATGGCAAGCTGAAATGGCTGTCAGATAGACCATTAATGTGGAGAGTGATTTCCCTTTGTCAAAATGGTCTTGCGTGGGTCAGCCAGGGTGTCCTCAGCTCACCTTGCACCAGCGACCCGTCTGGCCGGGCGCCTGGGGGCTTGCCTTTTAGCTGCCCAGGAGCTGCATTGTCCTCCTACACTGTAGCTCCTGGGTGGCTGCATGGCGAATCCGCAGTGTGTAAAGAAGCAGTCGGCTGGCGGCACACGCGTTGGAGGACGCGACTACCTCAGTATGTTTCATTTCGCCGCATACGAGTTAGCGCAGCGGTTGGCTCACCCGGTGAGCCACCGCCTTAACTAATACTTTCGGATTTATTACTAAGAGTAAAGTTTGATTCTCTTTTATTTTTTATTAACCCAACGAAAATTAAAAAAAAAAAAAAAAAAAAAAAAAATGTATTGCAAAAATTGCAGTATTACTGCCATGGGACAAGTCATGCGGCAGACAACATGTCAGAAGTAATATAAAACATCTCGTAATTTTAGCCAAAGCCAAAAGAAGAAATAAAAGCCAGCACTATTGCAACCTCGGGGGAGAGCAGTTGACTTATGTTGCTTGATCCCTGGGAAGGAGTGACTCAAGCTGCTGGCTTCACGCGGGGCACAAGGCTGCATGGGACATAACAAACAACAGGCTGTTGTGCACAAATACGCATAATTATTAAAAGTAATACATGATTATTTTTAATATCACATAATTTGTGTAAGAACACAATACATGCAAAATATATAGCCGAAAAAGTAACACTAGCTTATCTGAACCATCTCTTCTGTCAGGTCAGTTCTTGAAAGGAAAAATGGCATTGAGGTCTGTGACCGCAGTACTTTTGTGCCCTCGGGGGCGGGTCATGACTGTGTCACAGGATCTATGAGCAGCTTTGATATATCTTGTTCAGGTTTTGGGTCTTTAGGAGGTAAATACCCATACAATAATGGTTACATTTCGTATTTGAAAGGAACTAATAATATACAATAGCAGGCTTTTCCCCACTTTTCTAAGATAAGGATGTGTTTTATAGTTTACTGAGTCTCTCATTTAGGCTAAGTTAGATTTCTGCAATAATATTTCTGCTTGTGGCTTTTTAATATTCTAAACCAATACAGAGCTTTACAATAATATTATTAACCCTTAACAGTCACTTTTCTTCCAATGGTCTCTTGGACACGGTATCCAGTTTACATCCAAGATACTGGAGTGTTCCCAGCAGGATTGGAAATCCTTTTCTGGTTCTGTTCTTAAAGGTTCCTTAAAAGCCACAACAGAGGGTCTGGAATCCAGTGCTAAGGTGTGTTTCACTAAATCAGTTACCTAGTATCTACAGGATATGTGAACCCCTTGTAGCAATTTTCCCATCTTTACATTCTAACTTTGGTAAACGACCCCATCTCACCTGGTGAGTCTCACTACATCCCAAACATTCAATTCTCCTTACATCGTCTAAGTTAACATCTAATGGGAAAAGGATAATCGCTGTGGATTATCAGGGGCACACTCAAGCATTATCCTACAATGCTTTATCACAGGGAGTAATGGTTCTGGACTGTTAACTATTTAGTTTATACATTTCAATTTGCTCACACAGGGCTATTTTGTTTGGTATTCCTTCCATCCAAAATTTGTTGGCCAGAACTGACTTTTTCATATCAGAGGGTTCCCAAGCCTCATTATCATCTCCATCATCAGTCGGGAACCCCCATAGAAATGAAGTTGGTTCGTTTGAAGGACCAGCTGCTTTGGCTTCATAGACCTTCCTTCGTCACTTCTGACATATGGCAACGTTTTGATTGGGAGGGGGGGATGTTGTACAGAGAGAGGTGGGGGGGGATGCAATAGTTTGGGATCATGTGCAAATAAGCCCTTAAAGGGAACAGAATCTTCTTCTGTTCCCCTCTTCCACAAAACTAAAAGACAACCTTGTGAGCCCTCCTGATTTAACTGCACACCTGAACAGTCTGAATATGGCACTCTGATGGTAGAAGCATTCCAAGGTAATGTGTACTGTGTTGTAGACAGCATTCTACCATTCAGGGTAGAAAACTTCACAAAAATGTTTGCTTAAAAGTCTCCTGTAAGTTACTTGAAAAGTCTTACCTTTTGCTCCTAGTATAGGTTTTGTTTAAATATGTTGTAGGAAAAATAGAATATTTGGATGGATTTTCCAGTGTTGTAGTCACAAGAGGGCCCTTGAGAGACAGCAAGATCTGTAAAGAGAAACAGACACTATACAAAGTGGACAAGCCAATAGGGATATTCTGTATGGTAAAGCATGGTACTGTAGTGCTGAATGAACATGGGAAACCACATGCACAGTACCATGGTAAAGTGTATCCGTGGAATAGGATAAGCAGCACTAGTCTATGCACGAAAAGTACAACAAAGGTTTTTTGTTTGTTTTAGCTTTTCTGAGGCTGAACTGACCTGTAAGAGGAAAATTCCACAGTATCTATTTGTGTTTTACTTAAACTATGGAACCAATTAATAAACATGTCGTGTTTCTTAAATACTTAAAGAACACAATCACCTGAACACTGGATGTGTTTTGTGCATTGGGAGATAACTTACATTTTGCAGGTTAGTCAGAATTGACCTACAGATTGACTGTGCAGAATTGCTGTACAGTTGAGCAGTTGCACTTGATGACAACAATTAAATTGCCCACATGTAAAGGAATAGGAGAGTGTGTGTTTTTCACCATTCTTGAATTCCAGCTCAGTGCTAATATATCCTTTCCACCTTCCAATTACTAAACTCCCAAACACCAACTTATACAAGGCATATGTAAATCCAGTTAAGCGTACTGATCCAAATTAGCTTTGTCTGACATTTTGGTGACATTAGTGACACAGATCAGATGAGGCACTATCGTCATGATGCTTAAATGAAACTTGAGCATTGAGCCTGACAGGAGAATTAACATCTGATGAGAATCTGAACTGATCAGTAGCATAAATACGTGGATCAGGTTATTCCCATTAGAGTACAGTACACTTGTCAAACCCACCACTGGAGCAAAGCAGAACTAGGAAATAAACCTGGGTCTAGGTGGAGCAGTGGGCTAATTCACATGCCTATCATCCCCCTCCTTTCACTTAACCGGATCGTGTCACAACGAAAGATAGCACAGTTCATCCCAATGGCTGTCTCTATATGAGGATTAAGGTGTTTTTATAGGCCTTACAAGTCACCCTGTGCCAGTATAGCCTTTCAGCAGCACTAAATTCACAAGCACCAACGTTAAAAAAGACAATACTGCCTTCAGCCCCAGTTTAATCTGCACCATTGATTACAGTGTATGTCCCTTAATTGGATATTGAGCGAGTAAGAAGTCAGTAAGATGAGCTGACCAGAGGAAGTTTTATTGTCGGGGAACCTTGATCATGGCAATGTGAAAAAAAGCATTAGGGAGAGGAACCCGCTTAGACAAGCATGCAATTAGGCTGTGATTGATTTACATTGTGGATGCTACATGTTCAAAGCCAACAACTGTCTGCAGTAAGGGCCTCAGTCCCTTAAGAAATAGGCTGTTAAAATACATTTGTTAGGACCAATCAAATGGGAGCTCAGCTTCAGTATTCAGCCCTGTTTGGACTGTCCTTTTAACTGGCATGTTCAAAGCAATCACTTCACCCAACACTCAACTCAGTAGAATAGTGTCTTTTCTGATGAACAGATAGAATTAAAGGCGTCCATTTGTGCCTGTCATATGTTATACTATATAAAGTATGTATGTTGATTGTTAATTGCATCGGTTCTGTCTATGGTGTGTATTACAACACTGTATGCTTTGTAAACCCATATATCAAAGGACCATTTTTTATTAGCAGTCACATGTTCTCTCCAGAGATTATGGGCAAGATGTAGCTACTAGGTATTATAAAACTAAAAAATAAACACATACTCAACCAGTGCTATTGAATATAAATGCAACTGTTGATTTTATCGTAAACCTTAGACCGATGTGTGACTAAAGCTGAGAACAATTTTGTTTCCAAACCAAACACCCTTCCGTTACACACATGTGCCAACGAGTTGTGCTGGATAGATCCCAGGTTGGTGCTGCTGCTGCAGGAGCTATTCATTCGGTCTAAACAGACAGCGCAGCTACTTGCTGCCTAAGTAACGCTGGCTCCTCATTACTGCCTCATGGAAATGAGCTGGCGTGGGGCCAGGAGCTCATCATTTTAATGCGGCACAAAATAGAATCTGCATAACACACAAAGCCATATGTGAGGGAGACAGCTCGGGCGCAAACCTAAGAGAGGTGAGAGCATGAGGAGAAGGCGAGAGAAGGGATTAGGCAAGGGAAGAATGGAAAATGTCAACCGCAGCAACATTGTAATGACCATGTTTCTGACACTCCTTCCTTCATTGACCTTCCACCCCCCACCCTCTCTGACCTTAACTGTTAATCACCATCGCCCGCTGGCTGGAAGCAGAGGCCTCAAGCTAGGGCTTACTGTGACAGCGGCTCAGCAGCACTAATGACCTTCATTAATGCCTGTACCAAGACTCCTGCACTCCTCATGAAGGACAGAGTTCCCAATAATTAATTAGTCTTATATTTTTAATTAGGCTTCTTGATTGTCACTTAATTTAGAATTCAGACTGTGGCGTTCATCTCTCATGGCTTCTTTAGTTTTTTTCATCTCATCTGGTGAGATCATAAATAGGGAGAATAGGAGTAGGATTGTATACAGCAGTGTGCTTACATGTGGACAAAGGAAAAAATAATGCTGTTGGGGTTTTATTTAATAATGGCAGTTTTTTAAATAGTTTACACCAATAGTGGATGGGAGTCAAAAGGCATTATGATGAAAGAAACAATATGTTCTGATAGCTGTTTATTTTATTTTGTGTGTGTGTGTGTGTTTTCATGCAGTCAGATATCTGTCAAAGCGGGAGATTGTCTTCTTATTGTCTCACTACAAAATAGATTTAGCCAAAACGACTTTACCAAGCGCTGGAATTCTAGACCTCAGTTGCACTTTCAAAGTTGTCAGCCTGCTTACCTTAGCAGAAAGCTGACATGCAATGTGTTCGGCCAGAATCCTGGCCGTATGATTGCAGGTGTCTAATAGATATAATTAGGGTGTGGGGGGGGTGGGGAGGTGTTTAACTTCTCAGCAGGTTTTTTACCTTGTTTTAGAACTAGCAACATTGCTGACACTTTAATAATGAATATGAAGAGTGATGTATTATAATTAGAGATTCTGTTTTTTTTGTTTTTATTAATTGTATTTTTTCTGTGCTTATTTTGAGCTATTTTCGAGTTTTATGTAAATATTTTTTTTCGTGGGCTTTCGTTTTTGATATACTGCATGAAATTAGTGTTTTCAATTACTTTCTAAACCGCCTGAGTGTTTTTTTCTATCAAAATATATGTAGTAACTCGACAGTACTTGCACACTTAAGTTGTACCTTCTTTCCTTTGCTGTCTTCCACAATGAAATCCCTATGGTCACAAGCACATTCTTCTGGGGTTTTTGTGTGTAGGCATTTTTGTACATTTCGCAACAACTCTGTTTTAAATCCTACGTATCTTAACTTAACAAGCCTTCATTCCTGATTTGAAATCTCGTTTTAAATCTTACAAGCGGAGTCTTCAACAGAAATGTAGGAATGTGCTGTCACTCAGTAGTTGCGGTGGGGTTAAAGTATTGTGAACGAATCAATGATAGGTGGGACATTGCCCAGCAGCACTGGGAAATATATTTATTATTATTTTTGTGGTAGGTTTTATTTTTTAATGGGAAAAGTCAACGTGAATTAACTAACCATTTCCTCAGTTTTTCCGGTGTTTTCCGGCATTTATTGGCTGTCCACCAATTTCATTTTTTTTGTATCAGGGGTGTTTTATCAGTTTTTATTGGTTAAAACTGAAAATCAGAAGCCCTAATTATAATCAAACTGTGTGAGAAGAATTCGACAGTAGTCTACTTGGCAGGAAGACTGCCTAAGGATAACCAGTTAATATGTTAAGTCTTATACTTTTATCTTTCCCATGCTCTGTATAGTATATAGTATTACACAGATAGTCAGCAGAGAGGCATGAGGAAGCAAAGACAAATAGGATTCACCTAGCAGAAGTGAAAGCAACACACTCAGAGACAGTCAAAACACAAGTTTCAACCTCTTCTGCATCCAACTACAACCACTAATCCAGGATAAAAAGGACTTATTTAAGTAACACCATAAATTCCACCACACCATGTATCCCAGTTTAAATCGAGTCCATCTTAATCCAATCCAATAATAAGCGTGACCAATATACCCACCCTGCTTAATAAAAACCTATAGTAAAATGGAAAAGTTACCTTTTGTTTTATATTTGTTTATGTTATTTATTTGCTGCATGCTACACACATCTATTTATCATCATCATTTTTTTTTTTTTGTCTTTATAAAGTAATCTAGACTGACCCATTTCAGTATCCATCAAAGTATGTTTGCAGTTTGTTTCCGTTGTGTAAAATATAGTAAAAAGATAACAGTAGTGTTTTCTTAGCCGAACATTTATATACCTATGAACTATAATATATAAAACTATGGATACTGAAATATAGGATAACTGTTGGAATAATTTTTGCACCATTCTACATACCGGTATATATTTGAATTATATCTATAAATGTGTACCAGTTTGATCTAGGTGTAAAAAAAACCCAGGCAAGTTCCTTAAAAGCAGCATTCTCTTTTTCAGCTTATAATGAACACAGTCAGATTTAGGAAAATTACTGGTAATTGAAGTACATGATAAGTCTCACTTTCCTGAAACATGAAATGTCTGACTTGTCTGGCCGGCTGGCTTTGGAATTGGAATTCCACTTTTTTAGTAGGTAACAAAGATACAGTGACCGATGGCTTCAGTAAAAAACGCGGTATGACAAGTTGAAATACAAGATCCCCTATTTGCTGGTTCTTATTGCTCACACATAACAATCAATCATCCTGTGTTGAAAGATGTATCTGGAAACAATGGGGATCAGCCTGACTGCTGTTTCATTTTAGTGGTAGTCCTGCTATCTATATAGGGCCAGATTCTAGAAGAGATTTACTCCAAATTACAAAAGAAATAAAAACTTAGGTCTATACAGCCCCAACATTAAATGTTTTGAATGTATTTCTAGTTTTGTTACTTTATTGTGTGTGATTTTCCTGTCTGTGCTAATGATGAATAAAGAGCTTTGAAAATCTAGCTCTAAAAAAGCACAAAAAAAAAAAAAACCCTAAAAATGAAACAACATGCATTCTGTTTATATGACTTTTATATATGTTTGATTATTTGGTACTTCTTTAAAGCTGCTGTACAGGTACATGAGTTATAGTTAAACTGTAATCCCAACTTTAGTGCAGACTGGTTAAAACAATCGGCATTACTGAACTGGGATCACGTAGTAACGGAAAGTGGATGTGGGTGAGCTCCAGTTTTGCAATTTCCATTAAGTGAATTGCTATCTGGTTAAAGGGATAATACAGGAAAAGCCTAAGACACTCACAATGCTAAAGGCAACTCCTTAAAAAAGTTGGGTCTGGTGCTCATTGTAAAACTGAGCTCCAATGTGGACTCTGTTAAAATGATAATCCTTAATTGAAATGTTTCAACATACAATTGCAATGTAGATGTTTTTAGTGTAAAGAGTAAGATAAGGGGGCCAAGTTTACATTTCAAAAAGTGCACTTTAATATATATATGTGTGTGTGTGTGTGTGTGTGTTTCAATCTTATTTCTAATTTTATTTGTTTGTTTAAAACATTCCAGTATTTTGTTTTGCTGCTTAGTTCTTTATTATTTATTTATATTTTTCTTTATTTGTAAGTCCGTAAAATAGGCCATTATTTCTCCCCTCAGGCTAGAGACGAAGATGGACATGGTGACAAATTTCCCCAGCAACACTATTCTAAGGAAACGCCAAGGCTTGTCTTCAAGATTAACAACGATGTACTTGTAAGAATGACACATTTAAAAAGTCAGATAGATCAGACCTTCAGTAGAGGATATAAGTAATAATGTGCAGTTGGATCATTAAAAAAAAAAAAAAAAAAAAAGTGTATTGTTAGCTATTTGTTGATCCTGCCACCCCCCCCCCCCCTCCCCCCCCCCCCCCCCCCCCCCCCCCCCCCCCCCCCCCCCACCCACCCCCCCCCCCCCTCTCTCTCTCTCTCTCCCCCCCCCCCCCCCCCCCCCCCCCTCTCTCTCTCTCTCTCTCTCTCTCTCTCTCTCTCTCTCTCTCTCTCTCTCTCTCTCTCTCTCTCTCTCTCTCACCTAGCAAATTTAAGAGCTTCTCATTGATACTTAATAAAAAACGTGACAGAAATGTGTATGATTTAGACTGCTAGTAGCACCTAGCTGCCAGGATGGATCTAGGAGATCAGCCACTAATGGGTTCTGTCTGCTAGTCTTTTCTCCTGGAAGGTGAACACATTCAGAATGCTAATGTAATGCAGCGCACAAACTAGTTAACTGTCTGCTAGTAGCCCTTCCCTTTCTAAATATCTCTCTGTCTTTCCTTTTTTTATCCAGTGGCCGTTCTTTAGGTTTAAAGTAGGGCATCTGGTTTTAGGGTTTTAACCAATCTAGACAGATTTCCCCTCATGTAAGTGTGTTTTGTTAAATATTTGATATCAACTGTATTTCACCTGGAGATGCCATCCAAAATAAGAAGATATTGACCTGACACATCCCTCCTCTAATATAATGAGCAACAGATTATTATTATTGTTGCCAGTTAATAGGTTCCTACAGACTTCATCTTTTGTTTATTAAATTCAACATGTATTTATCATTATAAATACAGGCGTCATTGTGTTTTAGTTAGATAAAGGGTAACTACAAAAAAATAACTGAAATCAGATCCGTGGGTAATTTCTCTTGTAATAATTTTGGTACATGTCCACAGTAATATTCCCATGGTTACACTGTTATGTACTGAGCTTTACCTGCTATGGTTAAGCACAGTTTTTGGATTGCTTTACCATACTTCTATGTGCTTTATCTGTTCTTATACGTACTCAGTATGCTTTCACTATGCTTTGCTACACTTTTACCAAGCAATGTTTGTTTTTTTTTTTACATTTTTTTTTTAAGAACATATATCCACTGGTATCAAATTCTGCTTTTGCATAGAACATTTGAAAATATTTGTTAAAAATGTAACCAGAACATTAACCTTAGTTGGCAGTTCCTGTAAATGGCATATAACCACCAGCTTAAAATATTAACCAGCATGGTACATTTTTAAAATGCACTGCCCTCCAGATGTCACTTCACTTGCCCTACTTAATTGGGTTATATTCAGGCCCCTGGCTTTATGCAAAGTTGTAAAGCTTCTTTAGTAAAGTGTACATTTTGGAAGGACCGTGCTTTAGCTCTGTACTAGATTAGTGTTCACACATACACAAAGTACCTGGAGTACTATATGGAAAGAGAGCACTGTGGCTTTTATATATCTTAAAGGAACAGACAGCAAGCTGTGTGGTAGATCTTTAATCTATGCGCATCAAATGCCATTCCAATAATTAAGCAGAGCAAGGATAATCTCAGGATAACTTGATAGATAAAACCCATATACAGTGTATACAGTGCTCCCTCGCTGTAACGTGGGTCTCGGGGGACACACAGTATAAGCGTTGTAACCGAAAAGCATTAGAAACGGGGGTGGGAGGCCCCGTGCGACACATAGCAACACACATCTGACTAAAATACTTCCCTCTCTATAATGCACTTATAATGAAGCAAAAATGTAACTCTCTGTGAATTAACCGTGTATAAAGCACCATGTAATCAACGCTATATTTTTTACAAAAAAAAAAAAAGTTATATTCCCACTCGTGGATCATTTGAATTAACTGTTTTTAAACTATAAATAGCCTGGCTGAACTGCAGTCGGGAGTTCAGTTTGAAGCGACAGACAAGCAAACCAAGTGCGACAAGGAGAGCGGGTTGGGCGGGGCTGAAGCGTCTCGTCTCCCGGAGAAAGCTGCAGCTCCCCTCGCAGCAAAAAAGTAAATACATTCAGAAAGAGAACCACATAATAGGCCTAATATTTATTTAGTTATAAAAAGAATGCTGAATAAGATGCCTGTGTTATAAAGTGCCAACGCAGCGATACTGTATCAGAAGGGTGAGACAGAAACGGAAGTTACAGTAGACTGAGAAGTTGTTTATAGTTTGAATGACACCGGTACTGTATTTCCTGTAGAAATATTGCATGAATAACTAGTGTAGGGAATTGGGCTACATGCTGTAGGAGCGTTATAACCTAGAGCCTTTTAGTGAGGGAGCACTATGTGTGTGTGTGTGTGTGTGTGTGTGTGTGTGTGTGTGTGTGTGTCTATATGTATACAGCTCTGGAAAAAATTAAGAGACCACTGCAAAATGATCAGTTTCTCTGGTTTTACTATTTATAGGTATGTGTTTGGGTAAAATGAACGTTTTTGTTTTATTCTATAAACTACTGACAACATTTCTCCCAAATTCCAAATAAAAATATTGTCATTTAGAGCATTTATTTGCAGAAAATGACAACTGGTCAAACTAACAAAAAAGATGCAGTGTTGTCAGACCTCGAATAATGCAAAGAAAATAAGTTCATATTCATTTTTAAACAACACAATACTAATGTTTTAACATAGGAAGAGTTCAGAAATCAATATTTGGTGGAATAACCCTTATTTTCAAGCTCAGCTTTCATGCGTCTTGGCATGCTCTCCATCAGTCCTTCACATTGATGTTGGGTGACTTTATGCCACTCCTGGCGCAAAAATTCAAGCAGGTCGGCTTTGTTTGATGGCTTATGACCATCCATCTTCCTCCTGATCACATTCCAGAGGTATTCAATGAGGTTCAGGTCTGGAGATTGGGCTGGCCATGACAGGGTCTTGATCTGGTGGTCCTCCATCCACACCTTGATTGACCTAGCTGTGTGGCATGGAGCATTGTCCTGCTGGAAAAACCAATCCTCAGAGTTGGGGAACATTGTCAGAGCAGAAGGAAGCAAGTTTTCTTCCAGGACAACCTTGTACTTGGCTTGATTTATGCGCCCTTCACAAAGACAAATCTGCCCGATTCCAGCCATGCTGAAGCACCCCCACATGAGTCCAATGTTCATCTTTGCCCCACACCTGGTCGTCTAATGGTTAGACAGAGACCTGGAGAGGCCTACAAGCCACAGTGTCTCGCACCCACTGTGAAATGTGGTGGAGGATCGGTGATGATCTGGGGGTGCTTCAGCAAGGCTGGAATCGGGCAGCTTTGGCATGAATCAAGCCAAGTACAAGGTTGTCCTGGAAGAAAACTTGCTTCCTTCTGCTCTGACAATGTTCCCCAACTCTTTGGATTGGTTTTTCCAGCAGGACAATGCTCCATGCCACACAGCCAGGTCAATCAAGGTGTGGATGGAGGACCACCAGATCATGACCCTGTCATGGCCAGCCCAATCTCCAGACCTGAACCCCATTGAATACCTCTGGAATGTGATCAAGAGGAAGATGGATGGTCACAAGCTATCAAACAAAGCCGAGCTGCTTGAATTTTTGCGCCAGGAGTGGCATAAAGTCACCCAACATCAATGTGAAGGACTGGTGGAGAGCATGCCAAGACGCATAAAAGCTGAGCTTGAAAATAAGGGTTACAATATTTTTATTTGGAATTTGGGAGAAATGTTGTCAGTAGTTTATAGAATAGAACAAAAATGTTCATTTTACCCAAACACATACCTATAAATAGTAAAACCAGAGAAACTGATAATTTTGCAGTGGTCTCTTAATTTTTTCCAGAATCTTTTTATATATATATATATATATAGATATATATAGATATATATATATATATATATAATATATATATATATATGTACCAGGTAACCATGTGTAGGCTTTTTAAGTAACAAATGACCATTTCCCCTAATATCATGCTGCAACGTACTGTAGTAATAATTTATTAAATATAATCAGTGTTTTATGATTGTATATATTTAATATAGTGTTTGTTTTTTAATACATAATGACCACAGCTGAGTAATGGAAGTAATAAAGAAAACATCTGCATAAACAAGCAACAGTCCAAGTTGTGACCTCCCATTCCAGTAGTTTTTGATGTAGGTAGTGTTCTGGTCATTGCCTTATGTCGATTGTTGAACACTTTCAAATTTTATTTAAAGGTGTTTGCTTTATCTTGGCAGGTGTCACCCTATCATGAATGTATGTCAACTCACTATTTGAGACAGGCAGTGTCTGATGTTTCAGATCTACCATAGTGGCACATCGCTGTAGCCGTGACGCTTTGCTTTTGCAAATGTTGGCTACTCAGTGTAGTGTCACACTACCTTTGCTTTCTACAGACCATTTCAATGCCATCTGCTGTTTTTTTCTGGGATATCTGCTTTTAGCTGTTAATTACTTGCCAGGTAGACCCTTTGGAAGCCAATGGTAAAGATCCATTCTGAGGATTACCTTAACAGTGATGTTTTAGCCAGTGTAGGAGCTAAATCCCTAATTAATCTTAATGAAACTAAGCATACACTTTAGGGACAGTCCATCACAGTTTCTGTTTTATTTTTAAAAGCTCTGTACACTCCAGGACATTGCAGTTACCTCAGTGGGCTGCCCCTCTAATACATTATTGATTTTATTATGGAAATTAATCCACGATGTATGTATTTTGCCATACATTCTGTAAGAGCTGCATGTACCTATTGGATATCAATTTCAATGATGGGCAAGACCTTACAGTGTTTGATAGAGGGCTCATTGTAGATATATTACATGTTGCATATATATAGAGCCATATAGTATATAGTGAGTTCTTTCCAAGGTATTTGTAGTATTTCCAGTGGCATTTACTAGTTAAAAGCCATCCGAAAAATGTGCATCTTTTGTGTGGATTAACAGTCCAATGATTCAGCATCAACAACATGGCTTGCTGACCCATTCCATACCCCAACCATGCTTTGTGTAAAAAAGTGTCTCCTACCCTATATCCTAATTATGTCTTCACTTATTTCCAACTGTAGCCTCTGGTGGGGATCTCCATGCTGTGTTTAAAGCCTTTTAATATTTTAAACGCTTCAATCAAGTCCCCTCTATTATTTGTTCTAGGTTAAAAAGAATTAGTTCTCTAAACCTATATTCATAGGTATTGACACCTAATATTTGTTAGCAATAGTAGGGGATATAATTTTTTACGTGCTAATTCATGAGTTCTTGTGAAAGATGGATTTTTTGCCTCATCATCGCCTAAGATTAGGGTAGATGTCGAATAGATAAAATCACTGTGCCTGGGTTAGACAGAATAATTTATGTTACATCAGTTGTTAATGTGTCTCATCCATTTATATTGTACCTTTACAATTTGAAACTGTTAATTACTTAAAAACGATCCACTGAATTGCTCCTCTAGCTAATGTATTAAGCTTAAGTGAGTACATCTTTATTTAATGTGTTACAGGAGCCACTGCCTTCACTTGCTACCCCCCCCCCCCCCAAACACCTCTCTCTCCCCATTCTTTAACAATGAATCAATTAAGGCCCATGGCTGTGTAATTACACATTAAGGAGGTTATTGGAGATCTTAGCAGGTCTGTCTCTGGAGTCTCATAAAGACACTAATATAACACACCTGTAATGACCTGCTGTTCGTTCTGAAAATAACCTAAATTTTCTCTCGATTCGAGACAGAGATGGAAGCAATTGCCATTAACTTTCTGGTCACATCCAGTCAATGGGGGGGGGGAAAGAGCTCATGAAAGGCACTGAGGCAGTTCAGGCATTCAGTGGTGGAGTGCATACTTGACATTAATGAGTTTAAAGGGTTTAATTATTGAGTTTAAAGGGTGAGTGGAGAAATTGGTTTTCTTTGGTCTTGCAGTACATGGCTTCCTGTCTTTATAAAAATGATACCATTCCACAACATTGAGGTTTACTAAACAGTGAACTGTAACTGAATTTTGTGCTTTATTTAAACATGTAAAGCAGGAGCCTCATTTCAGAAAAATTCTGAGGGAAGCAAAAGTTGTGCATTCATTGTCCCAAATATAATCATGAATGAGAAAAACAGGCAGTAATTGGGCCAGTTTACAATGAGATAACTCTTTGTCAAAATGTGCAGTGCAAGTATTTTTAAAGCACGGCAGTATAACAAACTCGAAAATGTCACTCCACTAATGTCTCCTTCTATGTTAGTAGTTATGGTCTTAGTTTTCATTTACACTTTTTGTGTTTTAAAAGTGGGTAGATGCTTTAACACCAACTCAGCTAAATACCACCTCTCTAACACCTTCTCCAAATAAAGGATTTCTCTTTGCCTTTATACACATGGCCACCCCCCCGATTAGAACTCAGTCACCTAACTGAGGAATGGCCACACCTATGATTGCTAGTAGAGACAGGTTTCACCCCACTCCTGCCAACCTTATATTCCCACACACACGCTGTTTACATTAAGGGCTTTCGAACTGCCACAGATGTCTCAATCCTAAAATTATGCAAAACTTTTAGCCATAGCTGTATAATTGATGACAGTCTTCTGGATTGTACCGTTAACAGAAGGCATTATACATTTTTTTGTCAGGTGTACATCACACAACATTAACAAATGTATATTTTTCAAAAGGGAAGAATATTATAGAGAATATTACAATGAAAATAAACTCAGTAAAAAGAACAGCCAATGTATTTGTGCGACTTCTATCCATGCATTTTTAAGTGAATAAACTGCACATGGAAGCCAAGCATAAATCTAGTGAGAATTCCCAATGGATTATCTTTCTCCCCTACCACTGTCACAAAAAGCCCAATAAGTCAGTTATTTCATTCAGCTGATTGGCATTCTACAACAACATGCATGAGATTCTGCTCTCCCCCAGTCAGAATCCATTCCAGACAATCCGGTTCAAATAACTCCTAGCAGCTGTTTCAGCCCACACTGAGCTAAGTGAAGGTGGTTTGGATACAGCTGCAGAAAGAATTGTAGTTGTCACTGAATTGCTTGTCAGTGGTTTAGTAGGCAGCTATAGGTTATTGAGAGTTAAATAAATAGTTAAGGTTGACAGCAAGTTGTAGTCCATATTTTAAAATATCTAACTCAGAAAAACTAACACTGTTGTGAGTCCCTGATTTGTATAAATCTTGGTCACTTGTGCAATATGGTAGCTATTCTATAAACCGGACAGCAGATGAGGCTGTGTCTTTCTTATTATACAGTTAGAAGTTATTCTAAGCCTATGCTGTTCAATGGGGGTGCTACCCTGCATCCACATCAGTAACTATATATATATATATGTAAGAAATTACAAACAAGCAAGTTACAGTGAGAAAAAAATAAACGAGTAGGATGTATTGTAGTTTTTATAGAAATTAAGCTGATATTCTGATGTAATTTTTTGATGCAGAAATACATCTTCATCACACTCTTGGACTTAACTGCCACACCAGCATTGTCCCGCCCCTTAACAACCAATACACACTCCTGATTCGCTGATACAGTACTCCCCTGAACTTCCATCTCCCATGTAATAGGCTGTCGGCAACTGTCACCGATAAATGTATTGTAGTCAAAGTAGGTTAGCCACATACGCTGGTACATACAGGTAGGCTACCGTATTATTGATAATAAACAACCGCGATACTTCTAAAATGTCATAAGTCATGTAATAAAATATTGCAGTGTTTGAAAATCGTAGTATTATTAGTAAAGGTCGCCCTCGTATAATGCAGTCATTTGGATCAATTTAAAATTGAAATAATACGAAATATATATATATATATATATATATATATATATATATATATATATATATATATATATATAAAAGCGTATTTATTTGACTTGGACTCTTCATATATAGTGTCATCCAAAAAAAAAAAAAAAAACATTAACCTTATGGAAGTTACAAAAGAGAAAGGTAAACTAGAGGAATGTACAGTACAGTGCAGTGCCAACATCTTCATTACATGGAATATATTAAAACAATGATAAATATCTAGATTAATGAAATGCATGTATGTCATTTTGTATGAAAACAAGTTGTTAAAAAAGAGAGTGCATTTTTAAATGGAAGAGTAGAGTTTGAAGTTTGCATATATTTCATGGATATTGATTATAAAAAGTGAGATGTATATACAAGTCTTCCATCGTATTGCTACCTGGGCTAATACAGTACATTGTTTAGTTGGTGCTTGTGCTGGGCTGTCTTGCTATCATTTTCATTCAAGGTTCATTTATAAAACTGCAATTACTATGTTTGTTAATACAGTGTCAGCAACAAAACCCTTGTAAAATATTAGCTATGACATCATGCAACTTAGAAATGATGATTTATTTGTGGACACACAATGCTCATTGCATTATTGATATGACAAAACTGACACAATTTACATTGCCCAGACTAATCATCTAAGCTAAAATAATAATAAAATAATTTTTCTGAAAAAGGCCAGCTTTCCTTGGAGCGCAACTTATTATTTGGAGCTGCTCTGTATTTGTTGCAGGTTTTTATATTTGTCATGTTAGTTTGAACATATACTATATAGTGTCATTAATCGGTAGTTTGTATAGTATCACCATAGCAACTGAATAGTGAAATCAAGGGTAATTTTATAGACTGAACCGATGGAGCTATAGTTTACTTTCTGTATTTCAATAGCTTTTTCTGTAATTTGTGTTTTAGTTACATTTGTAAAGTATTCATATTTAAAATTGTCAAACAAATCAACAATAAATAAAGCAATGTAGGATCACCTCTGTAAGCAGCCAGTTCACAGTGGTTCCCCTATGTTCAGGGAATATCTTTAAGAGGAAGTGCCTGGTGTACCAGAACTCGTATCTATACAGCTTTTTGATATATTTTTGTTGTTCTAGATATTACTATTCAGTCATGTCAGATTGATAAAAGTTCTCCTTTACAATTCAGCAGTCTGTAAGGAGTGTCAGTAACCTCTGTATAGTGCCTCAGGGAAGCAGCTAGCTGCTCTTTCACTAACCAAGTAGAGACCTGGAGAGGCAATCAAGTAGTTATTAAATGCTGTGCTGTACCCTAACAGTGTAAAATGAAAAAGAGTAGTCAGCAGTTTTTTTACCCCGTTTTTTCTCCCAATTTGAAATGTCCAATTGTATTTAGGCTCAGCCCACTGCCACCACCCCTGCGCTGACTCAGGAGCGGCGAAGAAGAACACATGCTGTCCTCCGTAGCCTGAGCCAACAGCCGACCGCTTCTTTTCACTCTGCAAGTCAAGTTTGTACTCTTTTAGCTAAAGTGGCTGTAAGCATTCGCTGCCTTCCGTAACCACCTTGTGTGTTTTAGTTCCCAGATGTTGCTGGTCATCAGCAAACCAGTACAGTCTGGAAATTCTAACAGAGGGAGATTAGATCGAGAGGTGGGGGGGGAGTATTCTGTACAATGAGAAAACGGACGCCTGTGCTGTTACTATTGCCAACCAAATTACTGAAGTCCTTCTTTTTGTAGCTAGAGAAGGGTCATAGCACAGGCTGCTGCTAATCAAACAGCGTCACATGGCACATTGTTGTTCACAGGGAATAATGGGTTGGAATGATGGATCTGTGTTTTTGGGGCCCCTGACAACTGATTAATGCCTTAATTAACTCTCATGAGTCACTGCCACTTCTCTTTAAACCTGCTCGGCTGCACACACTGCATGTGTGGCTCACCTCACGGCACTCTCCCAGACTCACATTTGAGTCTCTCCCTTCCAAAGAGCGGTGCTACTGCCAACCCAAAATGCATTTTATTCAAGAAACATAAGCTGCTCAGAGTTACAGGACTCCCACAAACCCTGCTGTATTTTCCCCCATATCAGATGGAGTAATTTTGTTTGGTTTCTGCTGATGCAGTGTCTCTCGAATGGTCTGGTGGTGTATGCTGCCACACATTTCACAGGAAAATGTGTGACTGATACCAGCCATTGGGCTTAAAAGTAGAATGTTGGCTCATTGCCATAGAGTGTTAGAGGGCTAAGTGTAGTAAGGAAATGTTCTGTTCTCTTTTTTGTATATGAGACATCTCCCCAAGCTGACAAATTAAATCTTCTTCTGTGATATTGATATCTTCCTCTGTCACATTTATCCATTGTTATCTTTTCCTTTTTTTTTTTTTTTTTTTTTTACACACTTTTTAGATTGGATACTTGAGATGTTTTAATATTGTTTTAGTCAGTCAGAAAACAGGCAGCATGCTACTGCTGGATATTACTAGATGTAGTGGGAGCCATAACAATATTATAATAGCACCCTATCAGAGGTACAATTTACAGCTGTTACAGTACTTTATAAAATTAGTGTTCTTACATTTACAACTACACAAGTACTGAGATGAGCATTGATTTTTGTTATAGCCTGTTAAAGTAATCTTTGTATCTGCTACATGAACTCCAACGCACACACATTAACATTACATTAATAACTTAACTAACTTAACATTAGGGTTAGGACGCATTTAGGGCAATTCATGTCATTTTTCAACGCTTGATATTGTTATTAAAAAAAAACATATCACCTTTTGTGTCAGCGGCAATCTCACTCACCATGGTCTCGAGAACAAGCAATGGCTCAAAGAGAACGTTTTATATTAAACTAATCTTTGTTATCTGCTGCGTGAACTCCAACGCACACACCCCATACAATCTCGATTAAGCATTTGGTGTAACTTAATGATTTATTGAAAGCTGGAAAAATCAGTGGAAAGTTTCAAAGCAAGGATTGCAATTGTTTTATAGAGAGATAAAGTATTTATTTAGCTGGAAGTGGCAATGGAGACCCTGGAGAAAAAGAAAATCAATGCAGCAATGAGAATGAACTGCCTTCAGTAAATTGTTCAGCTGCTGGCCATGAGTTACTAGAAGCAGCCATTTACTGTTTTATCCTGAATAGAGACATTTACTTTTTTTAGTCTGTCATTACTAAAAACTTGTGAATAACTGATTAATACAATGCAGTTAAAAAGTTCATGCTGGTACATGTAATTTTATAATATCAGCAATTCATGGACAGACTGTTATTTCTCTGTTGTAAACCACATTTGAGTGTACTGTTACAGTAGTGTACCTTTTTATAGGTTTGTGGGGAAGGACGGAGGATTTCACCTATTAATTCCTCACTGGAAATGCTTTGCAAAGGCAATTTCCTTGCATACAAAGTATATAATGTTTCCTGCTATCTGTGATCACTGGTGATGCTAAAAAGAAAAAATGGCACAGTGACTTCTGAAAAAACAGTTCTAGCAGTGGGATGTAGTGTTAAATAAGTAACTAAGTAATATATCTCACAGTAGCCTTGTTAATATGAAAAAGTATGAGGATTACAATTTTATGTTAGTGTATATCCCTTATAAAACAATTCCAAACAGTACTTGACTGAAATGTCTGTGTAGTTGCATGCACACTGTCTTTCATATGAGCATGAGATAACTAATAACGGTTGTGATGTTATAATTATAAACTTAAGCTGAGCAAAAATGTCACATCTGAATACTTTCTTCTTTTGCAGGTGTGCGACTGGTGCAAGCATATAAGACACACAAAAGAATACTTGGATTTCGGAGCCGGGGAGAGGAGGCTTCAGTTTTGCAGCGCCAAATGTCTCAACCAGTACAAAATGGACATTTTCTACAAAGAGACCCAGGCCAACCTCCCAGCTGGCCTCTGCAACCCAGGACACACTCCGACTGAGAGTAAACCTGAGAGCAGCGGCGTGCAGCTCCTGACACCCGAGTCCTGGAACACTTCTCTGGGTGATCTACGACGGAAGGCTCCATCTCCTGGGGTTCCAATGGCCGGGCACAATCATGCTCCTGGACCATCAGGGTCCATGTCCCCATCAGAGTCTGCTGCCATCTGTTCCTCTGCCAAAATCTCCACACCAGGGCCCAAGCCACACGAGAGCCCAACCCTTCCCCCGCCAGTACCTCTCCCACCCCCGCACATGGGGGTCCCACCTGGAAGTCCACCCATAGTGATGACCAACCGTGGGCCTGTTCCGCTGCCCTTCTTCATGGAACACCAGGTGATGCAGCAGATGCGTCCACCTTTCCTCCGAGCACCCCACACTCCAAGCCCAAACAGTCCCCTCTCCAATCCCATCATTCCTGGGATCGGCCCACCACCACCTCCTAGGAATATGGCTCCAGCCTCGAGTCCCATGCACAGGTCAATACTTTCCCCACATATACACCCGCCCTCCACCCAGACTATGCATGGAAACCCTCCAGGGTTGATGCCACACCATTTCGGAGCCCCTATGCCAGGCTTACCCTTCCCTCCAATTAACATGATGCCAAACGGTCACATGCCGATGCCACAGATGATGAACTTTGGTGTGCCATCACTTGCCCCATTGGTGCCACCTCCGACTCTCCTGGTGCCATATCCGGTCATTGTTCCTCTCCCAGTTCCGATCCCTATTCCCATCCCCATTCCCTTTAACTTCAAGGCCCCAGGCGGTTCACCTGGCAACAGCGAGAACATCATTCCACGCACATCCTCTGAAGGAGGCGAGTCCAGGGAAACAAGACCTTTCTCTTCTGGCAGCAGCGATGATGGAGAGACCAAACAAGGGCCATCAAAATCCACTGAACCTTCTCCAGGCTTTATACCAGGCCACTCCTGTCACCAATCCACCCTCCCTCAACGGAGCAGGGCTGAGGTGGTTGATTTTACGGTCAAACCAGAGAGCCCAGTCAAAGCAATGTTCCCCACTATGAATTTATCTCCTATGCTGCAAGATGGTGTCATAGACCTGACAATGGGCCGCCGATCCAGACTACAGCATGTAATCCAGAGGGCGCTGCCAGTTGCACAGGTGAAAGTGGAACACGAACCCCAAAGCATCCTCAATCTAGCTTTCCTGGGCCAGGATAAGAGGAACTGCAGAGGGCTGGACAACAACTGCAGAGACAGTTGCAGTCCTGTTAACCCCATGGCTTTGCCTTGCAGTGATCCTGTGCACTGCGGGGCCACACCACCACAAACACAGCAGCAGCAGCAGCAGCTCATTTCTAGCAGTTCAGGGCCGGAGCCCAGCCCTGCAGCCACTTGCAACGTTATCGTGAACGGCACAAAGACTGCAGATGTTGCCGGTAAGAGCGGCTCCCTCGAGCAGCGGCCAGAACCCCGAAAGACGCCACAGCACCCGGACGAGCCGGCAGTCAGTGAGCTGGAGTCGGTGAAGGAGAACAACTGCACGGGGGCCGCCAGCTTTCAGCTAGAGCTGGACACAGGTAAGAAGGCTTCGTCAGACGAGGCGCTGGCCGGCGGGGACAAGCAGGACCCCAACCTGAACAACCCCGCCGACGAGGACCATGCCTATGCCCTGCGCATGCTGCCCAAGGCCGGCTGTGTCATCCAGCCTGTGCCAAAGCCAGCAGAAAAGACTGTCTTAGCGCCTTGCATCATTTCCACGCCCCTTCTGAGTGCAGGAACTGATGACATTGAGCCGCTGCTAAAGAGGAGGTGTCTGCGAATTCGAAATCAAAACAAATAAAAAGGTTGGTCTCATCATATGTGAGGTGATTTTGGCAAAGCTGCTTGGTTGCCAGAGGGGGGAAGTAGGTGTGTTCCCATAATAATGCCCTACGTGCAAAAAATATAATCACTTTTGCATGAAGGACCTGATTTTTAAAGCCTGCTAACTTCTGTTAGTATCTTACTGTGTTGTGCATTCATTGTTTTATTTATATTTGTATTACTACAGTTAGAAAAAGAAAGAACAATACAAAAATATTCTTTAGAACTCTAAAGGCTTTTGCAGATTCAGGCATATCATGATAGTAAAGAGTTTCCAAACCACACCTTGTAAACACCACACGTGACTGCTTAATGCTTGTTGTTTTAACTGTAATTCACTGCTGAATGATGCAAGAGTTACAACTTCAACAGACGCAGAACAGGGTTATTAAATCTGCACTCCCAGACACTGCCCTTTGTTGGATGACATTTGCATAGATTGAAAGTGCTGTTAAATCTATACTGGAAGAAGAGGGAGCGCTTGTTTGAAGAATGCGGCCAGGGTGCCATTGTGAATGAACAATGAAATTCGAAACAGAGTACAAATTGTATGAAAAGATACATGCTGCTGAGTTCAAGCTCGTTTGACAAGATGCAGATGATAAAAAGAGCCTGACTGTTTTGTTTGTTTTAAAACAAGAAAGAAAAAAGGGCGACCAGGTGGCACAGTGGTCACAAGAGTGTAGCCCATATTACAAAACCAAGGTGCAATTTAGCATGGCTAAAGCAAAGACTGTTGACTGGAGACTGGAGACTGAACTGCTCACTCTGAAAGGGAGGTGCATGCAGGGTGTAATGACCCATTGGTTTTAGTAATTTTATATTGCTGTTTAGCTAAAGAACTTCTGTTCTATATATTGTAGTAACTAATTGTTAATAACACTTCCCTTGTAAAAAAAAAAAAAACAACATACTTTCTGTTTTGGGTATTGTTGTTAGCATTAGTTACCAATACTTACCTAACAGTGCTTTCTGTTCTGTGTATAGTGCTGACCATTTGTTAATACTGACCTGTAACCCCTTAAGGTACACAAGGATTGAGCGGTTGTTTAAACATTTTCTTCTTAAAATACATTTGCGAGTGACTAAAGTATCACAAGGAAACTGACAACTTGGATGACCAGAGCCAACCTGTCGGTAAACCCTGTTTTGTGCACCTCATTGCAAAAATAAGAAACTACCTAAAAAGGGTTTAGAGCAAGACTTTCTTTTTTGTGCCTTTAACTAACACAGCCCTAATAACAGATGCTGGACTCCTTTTGTATTGTATTCTGCTTTGGAGCAACACATGTCTTTGTGTTGGGTATGGTATGTTGTGTAAGTTACATTAGGGGTACGTTTAGCATTTGCAAAAGAGGTCATTAAAAAAAAAAAAAAATTGTCACAGTAACTTACATGTATAGGTTTAATGACCCTGTGCTGTAACAGGCTGGCTAATGGAAGCATGTTTGTAATGAATATAGTTATTATAATTAAAGGTAAGGCCAAGTAACTGAAGAGAGAAATCTTCAACTTTATTAAAATACTTGGGCATCAGCTGGTAAGTAATGTCAGAGTAGTTAGTGAATCCATACTTGTGTATATGATTTTACATTTCTTCACATAACGAGCACTGTAGTGAATTTGTTTCAACGTGTCAGTCCATTTTGACTGACTTGAACGCGGATTGTGTTTCCTATTATCCGGTGTTCTTTTGGGGGTAGGGATTCTTTTACAGTAAATAAGCTTGTATTAATGAAAGCCACTGACTGAATGTGTGCACAAGTATTGAAAGTCATTCTAAAAGTGAGCCACGATG
Source organism: Polyodon spathula (assembly GCF_017654505.1). Lineage (NCBI taxonomy): Eukaryota > Metazoa > Chordata > Actinopteri > Acipenseriformes > Polyodontidae > Polyodon > Polyodon spathula. Next base: position 60,331,455 of record NC_054539.1, read on the forward strand.
AAGGGAATACTAGTAACATATGCAGCAGTATCGTTCACTTCCTCTCTTTTTGAGTGCTTGGGTGGACAGTGCCAGTTGTGCGGAAATGGATAGTGGTTATGTGACTGTCCACTGATCTTGTGTAGACCCCATCTTCCAGAGGTGAAAGGCTAATGCATAAACCCAGCAACCCCGCCTGCCTCCTCCCAGAGGATTGATTTCATGGTGCTGAGCGCAAGCTTGTTAGTAGCCTGTCACTCTTTTCCTCCTACAGATAGTGTGCTAGTTTCAGGTTCAATTTATTCCCTACAGTATCCCTTGGCAACCAAACCACACAAAATTGCAGCACATTGGTGGTAATAACAAATTGATTTTCTTTTCTTTCTGTAACGTGATAGTAAGGTTTGGTTTTAGTGGCATCTTAAAAGATAATGTCCCAATGGCAAACTTGCTAAAATCTTTTTTTTTTTTTTTCAGCAACATCCTTTGTAGTTTTTTAGAATATCCCAACATCCCAAAATGAATCTTAGCAGCTGGATAGTTTATATTATCACGTCAGGAAACACTATTTCAGCTTGTATTCCGTGTTTGTTTTTTATTATTATAAATGAGTCAATGTAACCTAACCCTTTTCTGTGAATACTATTTAAACTCACACAGATTAGGTTGGCAGGGTGAACAAATACCAGGTTTTTATACTGTCAGCAATTTTGTTTTAAATGTGTTATCTGTACAGTATACTCAAGTTTGTTTTTGTTTTTTTAAAACTTAACAGGAATGTATTGTGTTATTGCTGAACTCAAAACCAGGTGAAAATCAAACAATCAGTTCTTCAGTTTTCTGGGTAACTATCAGGGATATAATATTGGAGGACAGGAGGATAGAGAAAAGACAACAGAGAAAGGTCTTGTTTTGCCAGGAATTCATTACCATACTATGCATATATATAGTCTGCACATGTTTATATTTCTTGGTTAGGGAGTATTTTGAAAACTGAATCCCTAGATGGAATTCAAGACTCTCTCACTCCCAGACTTCTCCAGTAGCCAGACACTCATAGGGGTTGCACTATGGGATATAGTGTTTTCTAAGCCCGTTTAATGTGGAATTAGTTACTTTTGCACCAATCTGGAGTCTTAATTTTAATCAAAGCAAAACAACCTGCTAATTGCTCAGATAGATCCAGTTCTTTCACTACATAATGTGATAATTATGCAGCATAAAACAAGCCACCAGCACCTTCCAGCAGTCAACAGTCCATTCTGCTACCGAATGATACAGAAGTGAATGATTGCATATTTTTCTGTTTTTGGTAAACACATTTTCCTATTATAGTAAAATTAATATTGTCCTCTGAATCATTCTGCCATCTGATTGTGATGGAAATTTGTATTGTCATTCACTGGTTTCGAATCATAGGTCACAGATACCTTAGATGTATTATATTTGGGCTGTATGTCACAGTACTTTTACTTCTATTTAGTATGCAGTATATGTGGAATATACGGACACCTCAGGCCGTGGTGCGACACAACTTAAATTCAAATTAGAACACTTCCGATTACTATAGAAAAAAAAAAAGAAATATGAAGGAGTTTTTAACAACTAAAAAGAATATGCATGCATCCGCAACAGATGTCATTTTAACAGTGTAAGAATAAAAAATATATATATTTTAACAGAAGTAATTTCTGTTTGAACTATGATTGTTCATTACTGTTTATGTCCAAAAAGCAAAGCAAAACATTAGTCTCACAAATCCTGACTAATTTAACTATCGTACTAAATTCAGCTTCTGTTTATAGAATATTGCCACATAATCCAAACACCACATGCCTTGAAACAAAAGAAGCTAATTGGTAGATTTAATAGGTTTAAAAATATATATATATATTGCCTTAAATTTTAAATCAAGAAGATGTGAATACAATAGGCCTTTCTTCTAATTTGGCTTGTCCAACACGAATGTAGAGGCCTAACGTGTACACGTGTATATCCTAGCAACGTGCTAATCTGCCATACTAGTACAAAAAGAAACACTCTCTCACACACTTCAAATTGGGTTCTAATTCAATTTGCAATCGTAGGACAAACGTTCAATAATCGATGAATCAAATTGTTACACCCCTATTTGAATTTTACATTGCCATTGAAAAGAAACACCAGAAGCCGGAGTTGAGACGACGCTGAATTGATTCATGTCGAAGAGGTGAATAATGTGCAGGAATGTCTTTTTGTGTTTTTCTGTAGCAAACTGCTAAAAAGACATTATTTGAAGTGACAAAGTAGGGGTGAGTGGGCAAAAGGATAGCGATTTTTTGTATTTTTTTCTATTTTGCTATCTTCCAGTTCATTTAATTGTTCTTCATCCAAATCGGTATGTCTGCATGCTACTTTTGTGATTTTGTTGCTGGTAATTGGTCACTCAGTTTTTTAGTAACTGTACATCTGTAGCGGCTCATGGTTTAAAAATTCGGTGGGGCTAAGAAGCCAACTCCCTCCCAAGAACTAACTCTGCTGTTACAGTATAATTTTCTACGATTTGAGTTTTTGTTTGTCATTGTGTTGCGCAGGAATGTTTTAACACGCTTCAATGTACTGAAACATCTCTTGGATTCCGCTGCTGTTGCCATGGAAATAATGGCAATCTCAGTCAGCTGGAAAGTTTCAGAACAAGTGTCTTGCAGAACGTTACGCAATGTGGATACTGTCTTCACACTTTCTAATTCACTACTGCTGTACAATATTTTTAGTTCACTTGTAAGACCACTTTAAATCTACGGAATCGTTCTGGATCAATAAGATCAAATGACATTAAGGGCTTTGTTTTCTGGAATTGTTCTTTTGCCTGCAGAATCATAAGGTCACATACTTCTTTCACAAGGTGAGTGTTATTTGATTTCAGTCTTTTCTTTGGTGGTCCAGTTTCTGTTTCAGATTCTCCAGCTAAAAGGTTTTCTTTTATTTCTGTCACATACTTTGTGAAATTGTCCAGTGAGTGTTTCGCTGCTACTGCATTTGAACTCCGTTTCTGTAGGATGTTGTAAAGAATGTCAAAGTGAAGTATGGTACAATGAAAGAAAAGCTTTGCTAGCCCATACGACTGGAGAACTGATCCTTCATCCCAACCATCCTCGCTCTGGATTTTCTCAAGGCGTTCCAGTAGAGCGTTTTGATTTTCATACACCATTTACTGTTCTGCTTTTAAAGTTCCAACAAGTTGAACCAGAACTTGGAACTCGACTGCTACACAGGTCGTCAAGAACAGCTGTTTGTTTTGGAGTTGTTGTGAAAAATGTTCAAAATGCTGAAAGATTTGCAAAAGAAACTCTTGACAGGTTTGACAACCGTGCAGACTTGTCGCATAATAATATTCAGCTGATGGGCATAGCAGTGTACAAAGTGTGCATGCGGATAACTTTTTTGAGTTTTGCTTGCACTCCATTCAACGCTCCACTCATTACAGCTGTACTGTCGTATGTCTGAGTGACAAGTTTTTCTTTTAAATTGTAGGGCTGTAATTCCTTTGTCAATAGAGTAGACCGTCTGTGAGCAGCTCAGTCCTGAACTTAAAAAAACCTGTGGAATCTCTCCACTACAGAGGCCCCAGTTATATATCGAAGCACAATCACTGAGTTTTACACAACACATTTGTAGTTTCATATGCTTGTTCTGACTTCAGTTACTATTTTATTTTTGAACATGGTGATCATGCAATCCAGAAGTTCATTCTGAACAATCTTCGATGTATTTTTAGACACTGTTGCATTTGCAAGGTGTTCAGCTAACTGACTGTCTAATACAGAGAACTGATAAACTAATCCAGAAATACTCCCCGATTCAAAAAAAGACTTTGTCTCATCATGACCTCTGAGAGGTAAATCATGACTTCCACAAAACTTGATGCAATCAATTATCCAAGACAGAACATGCCTATTCTTAGACACAAGCTCATTATGCCTACGAACTGAAATACAGTAACCTTCATCAACCTGAGTGGCTATGTTAACTCTTCCCATCATTTTTAGTTTAACACAATTCCCCATGTGTGCAGCACAGCACAGCGCTTATGTTTCTTAGCCCTATCTGACAGGTGTTTTAAATCTTTGATTCTGTTTTTGGTCCATGCTGCATCCCCTATTTAAAAAGCATGGCAAACAGAACAAAGTTTCTCTTCACTCACCGTAAGCCATTCCTTCCAGTCAAACCATGATGTACAAAAGCTTCCGTTTTGTTTCAAGTCACTTTGCTTGATTTTAATGCCAGGCGTAGTTGATGTGCCCCCCCAGCCTTTTAATCTCCAATTTCTCTTCACCCAACATAGAAGAAAATGACTTCTTGAAAAATCTCTTTCTTTCACACTTTATTATGGCAGACTCTAGTGCATGTCGGCAATTTCCGTAACTACTCGGATAAACTGGTGCTGCCGAAGATTAGCCCCACCTGAGAACTGTCATACTTTGCGAACTGTATGAAATCTCTGCAGCCTGAGTGCTTACTGACAATGGAATATACACAAAAACCTGAACAAAGCCGGGGCTGATGAAGTTTAGCCCCTCGTGTTCCGATTCCAACGCAGTCAGCACATACAATGTCCGACCGCTTTAGGGAGCACAATCAATGTGGATCTTAAACAGGAGATTCAGTAAAACAAGGTAAGGAACTGACAAACACATTAAAGTAAATTACCTGTTAGAAATTTATAACAGGTGGGGCTGAGCCCCGCTAGCCCGTAACCAGCTGCCACTGTCTGTAACTGTAAACAAGATGGCTGCCGGTAATTTCAATTCTGTGAGGCAGCGCAGTGATTTCGAACATGTGACAATGCTCCAACTGTCTGTCTCCATCCAATACGTACAGCAGAAACCAATCTCGACCAATCACATTGCTTGTTTCATGTTCCATTGCCAGCTCTGGATTAAAAAGATTAATATACACCAGTAAATCAAATTTATGGGATGTATTACACAATTTAAAAAAATATTAAAATATCAGTTTTCTTCAGTAAAAGCACAACTCAGCTGTGTCATTCAATCATGTAGCGGGGACACTATTGGGAAATGATTGTCATGGCAAAAAACAAACTGACAACAATTGGATTTACAAGGTGGAGTGAAGCAGCATCGCCTGTACTTACAGAAGGTTTGCTGAGCAGGTATTCTGTTTGAGAACACAAGTAGTAGAGAGTGACAAAAATGTGCTATTTATGAATGACACTTAGCCAGTGATAAACGTTATGTAAGATGACACAAGCTTGTTCAATACAACGAGTGTTGAGAGTTCCAGCATTGAATTTATTTTGAATCCAACATCAGAGAGTGAATCTATCTATCTATCTATCTATCTAACATCAGAGATATATCTATCTATATAATTATATATAATATATATATATAGAATATATATATATATAGATATAATATATCTATATATATATATATATATATATATATATATATATATATATATATATATATATATATATATATATATATATATTAAACCGATACTACTGTATACTCTGCCAGCATAAAACAGGGTGGGTCCAAAATACTCTGTGTTGCTAAGTAGAAATGGAGCTTGAGCAAGGGAAAGTAATTCTCTGAATGCAGGTGTTAAATTAGGGGGCTTAATCTTGACATTTTCTGTTGATCTATGAATCATCCGATCTGTCTCGCATTTGTTTGCTAGTGATATGAAATTGTATTTAAAGACAGTTACAAGTAATACAAAGTAGTAACATAATACAACTGTATTTACTGCACATGTTTCATTATGCCTGCTAATGTTTAATATACTTATATTTACTTACATGTCATTTGACAGTTTAAAAATATTTACTTACCTGTAATTGGAAGTTAGCCAAAGTGATTCATTTAAAATATTCATTTAGTTATTATTTGCTGTTTGTGGTGTTTTATGGGTTGAGGGGGCTCTCACCTGAACATTTCTTTGGAAGGGGAGGGAGAGAGAACTAAAAATGGAGAGTTTTCTTTTTCTTTTTAATCAGTAATGCTGAGGATGGGTTAAAAAGTGCATAGTGCTTTTAAAAGCAAAAACGAGGAAGATCTGTGTCAGATTGTTTGGAATGTCAAGATGTACTTGTTTATTTTATTCACTTATGTTTGCACGTTTTTAACGATTGATTAATTGCGTTTTTTTGACTGAGTATAATAAAGTAACATTTAAAGGTAACAAAAACGTGTCCACTGGAACTTTCTTATAGCTTTCTTCAGCTTTAGTTTGAACTCTAACAGCAAGCTAAGTTTTTTTAGACAAAAAAAAATTTCAATATTTTCTGATACCATTTGAGAGAAATATGTTGAATACAAAATTTGCGACTGAGATGATGCTGTAAACTTGTAGTAGTGTCGTGAAACGAAAGCACTGATGAGCAAATGTTGCAAGTTGCAGTCTGTTTTTCTTCATTCTAAGATATTGTGAAATGTTCCAGTAAATACCCTCCACCATTTTCGCACACCAAAACCGCACTCAGGTAGACAAGATTAATTGCTCAATTATTTTTATCGATCAAGGCTCACAGATGTAATTAATCCATTAATCAATAATTGATTAAATATCTAGTTTAAATATTATTATTTTCCATACATATCAATATAATCAGATTACTCAATGAACATGTGTGTTGCGCACTGTTAACTTCTGAGGATGGCAGAAAACTACTGTTATTTAAATATCCTCATTGGTGGAATAACTACAGTACACCTATGTTCTGATTGTGATTCTTCAGAATAAATATTACATGAAAATGATATGTATTGTTCCAATATTATTCTGCAAAGATCTTGCAGATGCATAGATGTCTAAATAAGATGTGTATTATTATTATTATTATTATTATTATTATTATTATTATTATTATAAATTCATTTGATTTACAGTATAAAGATGGAGCTGGTTTTTTTGGGTACCTTTGTCCAAAACTGAAAAAGAAAGTGAACTCTTTTTCCTGTGTTATTTAAAATGAAAGCACAATATTCCATTGTCAAAATGCTTTCACTAGTGAAATGGGTTTTCTATGTTTACTGCATGCCCTTCACACACAATACTCTGATTTGGATGAAACTCCATCCTTTAACAACATTTATTTAACATTATTTTTCCAGTCATATATTAAATGATGTAACAAAAGTGTACAGCACTGCTGTGGTGTACTGTAGGTAATGTGGCTGAATTTTAAAGTGTATTCATGGAAGCAATACCCCAACCCACATGGATGTTAAAATGGTTTTTAACACATTGTATAATGGAGCAGTATTTCTCCAAAAGGGCAAAGATCACCAAGCAGCGAAGCTTAAACAGGTTAGAGTTTCCTGTTAATTCTTCTGGCATCCTCCTGCTCCATCGTTTTTTATATTGGTATCTTACCCACTGATGTTTCAACCTACATGCCTTGTTTTCCTTGTAAACTGCCTTTCACTGTTTGTTTCAATGATTTTTTATTAACGTTATCTGTAAAGCCCTTTATTGGTTAATGTTGTCACAGGCAGTATTGTGTGATGCACTGCCGTTGGTTAGCAGCTCAGTAGCCACGCATTCAGGCAAGCCCGGCTCTTTTGCACAGTGGTTAAGATGCTCACTTGCTGTGTGTGTGTTGGTTCACCAGTTCGTGTCCAGCCTCCGATCTGTTCCAGTAGCACTACGTTTAATTCAGCACACACTTTTCACTTTGGTTCTTCCCTCATTATTTTACATTTATCTACAACAATTTGCCATATACTAGCCAGATACCTGACAACATGACCTGTTCTACCATCCAATTAAAAACTTGTTTTATGTGCCTCCTTTGCCCAAGTTAAACCATTCTGGACATTATTTTTTCTCTTTGTCTTCTTTAACAGTATAACTGTGAAACTGTATAGATGAGAGTTTGATACTGTTATCATCACTCTCTTTACATTGGTATTCCTGTAGCTTCATAAAAGGTCCCTTAGAGTTGTTAGACAGTGGTAGAAACATATCGCTCTGGTCTCATGTTTGAGCAGTAGAGCCTGGTGTCATGGAGCATGTCTGTCGTTCCATGTAATCAAACTCATACGGTAACTGGCTGGCAACATTTGCATGATGGAATGTGTGAGAAAGTCAATCCGCACAGGAGTGGAAAGGGTTTTGGGGGGATCATTACATCATTGGCTGCTCTTATGGAAGATTACAATTGTAAACAGCCATGAGATGGTCTTATCAAGGCTCCACATCTGAGGCTGCATGGCAACCAGCCACATGACCTTGACTGTTTCAACTATTAAATTTTCCACAGTACGTGGTGGAGAGCAGTTGGGCAGTTTTTTGTAAGTATAATAATACACTCGTAATAAATCATGCTGAGATTCACTCAGAAAAATATTAGAAAGACCTGCCCACTGTGAGCCGGCAGGATGGCACTTCACTGTAAAGCATCTTCAGTTTTCAGGGAAGTTGGCAGGTGGAAAACTGAGGCACAATGTTACATATAATGAGCCATACAGTCAGTATTTTTGGGACTCAAAAAAAATCTTGGATATTAGTGTGGTCCAATGTTTAAAGAAAAGGGGTTTGTAACCGGAGGTCTCCGGTTCAAATCCCAGCTCAGCCACTGAGCAAGTCACTTAACCTTGCACGCCGTCTTTCGGGTGAGACATTGTTGCAAGTGACTGTAGCTGATGCACAGTTCACACACCCTAGTCTCTGTAAGTTACCTTGGATAAAGGTGTCTGCTAAATAAACAAATAAAAGCATTTGCTAACTGACCAGCTATTACAAGCGATCTCCTGTCTTGCCCATCATGACTGACTGACTTTCACAAGGAGATGTGACTGGTGTATATTAAGGGACACATGTCAGATATGCCATTTGCAGAACGACTTATTGAGTGATGTGGGGGGCAGCCCATTTATACAAAAGTGTGTGCTACATGTTTCTTTTTTATGTTTTCACCTGTTAGTTCTTTGTAAAAAGACACGAAGGTCGTTTAACCTTTAGTCTTTACAACACAGATTCCAGCTGTTTTGAATTTCCATGACCTGTGACATTTGCTTCTTTTGTATTTCAGGAGCGGCGCATGACGGCGCTCCATAGAAGGATGAGCACTGATCCGCCATGTCTCTTTGCAGACAACACCAGCTCCTCACTCCTCTCCCTCAAACCCGCAGTCGAACTAGTCAATTTCCTGCTGCATCGTCTCCGACTGGATGGGGGTTGGAATCAAAGACCTCTGGATTCAAACGACAAACATATGGAAGCACTCCCCTTTGAGGAAACCCACGTTTGTGCAGTGATGCCAACTACACCCACCTCCTGAGTCAGCTGCTGTAACAGCAGCCATGTCAAACCAACACTGAGGACATTCCTATTTCCATCCCTTTCTCTTCCTGTTCTTGCATTATTTTCCCCTTGACCATCCTCGTTTCCTCTTAGTTTTACACAAACAGAGGTACTTTTTTCCTTCGATACTTTTGAAGCGCTAAATTAAAATTGGCGACTGGGGGGTAAGACTTTTTTTCTATGTAAGAGCTGTTGTTTAGCTGCTAAACCTTCTGATCAGCAGTCATTATTAACACACACTACAGGTACTGAACTTGTATTTAATCATATCAAAGTTTATAGTTAGTTCACAGCCCGTTAGAGGTCAGACAAAACTACCGTGGATGCACTTTCTTTTTTAACGAAGCTTATACATTATTCTGTTAAATACTAAATAGTCTCTTGTCTGTTTATAAAGACCTTTTTTATTTCAGTGCCATATCTCCAGTGTTACACTTTAAAAAAGAAAAATGTAATCCAATTGATTTAAGAAGGAGCTTGTACAGTTTGTACTGCAGTTTTTTTTTTTTTGGGGGGGGGGGGGGGGGGGGGGGGGGTTGTGAAAAGTGTGCGAAGAGAATGCTTCTGTTTATTCTCAATAAGATTTCCTCTTTAGAAATATCCCCCCACCTCAAGTTGGGGGGAGATGGGGAGAGATGGGCCCCTCAAACCTTTGGGAACAGAGCAATAGTTTTGAACTGAAGACCAAAACTGTATAAAACTGTCCGATGAGAATATTTGCTGAGCGTCACAAAAAAAAAAAAAAAAAAAAGACGCTGCTTAAATTTCAACCTTTATGGCTTTTCAGTGATCCAGGAAACCAGTGAGACAATCTCTCCATATGCATTAGTCTTTCATGATAATTAGAGTGGTATGGACAAACCAGTGTAAACAAGGAGTGTGTGTGGGGAGGCAGGGCAGGGGTCTGCCATGATTCTGTTTCACTGTTTGCTTTTTCCTGTCATGGTTAAAAGAAAATGTGCAATTGAATCCTCAGACGAGGGGTGTAGGATAACAGGGTAGAACTTGACTTATGTGCACTTGTACAGTTGTAGCCAGTCAAAAAGTACAATAGAGCATGTGTAACTTCCACTGAAACAGGAAGGCCTTTTTTTTGTATAAAACTGGTGTAGCAAATCCTGGTTGTGTTGCTTTATTTTCAGTGGTAACTAAACGCGGTGCTCTATCCCAAGTGTCCTGCTGTGTCTTTATTTAAATTAACCTTTACTCTTTATTGGAAACTGTCACGTTGTCACTGACATTTTTTACACTGAAGACCTGGTATAACACGTCTAGGCTTAAACAATGGGTTATTGTACTGTAAATTACTACCAGTGTGACTTTAGATTGGTGCTTATATTATACCCATGACTAACCGGAAAGTAAGCAAGGAACTGACTAAAGTGTCCTTTCTGTGATTATTGCACATGGCATGCTGTCATAATGACTTTCTTTGTTGGCAATTATCTTTGAAACATACAGTAAGGGCTCTGAAATTAAAGGTCTTTTAATGCAAAAGTGTTTTTAATTTGTATTAAAACAAACTTTAAAAGCCTATTACAGGTCAGACAAAAACAAATAAAAAAATCACTACAAAAATAACACCATGATAAATTAAAAAAGGCCCCCGTTTTTTATATATATATATATATATATATATATATATATATATATATATATATATATATATATTGTGAGCCAGCTCACAAGTTTACCACCGGGAGTCGTTCATGGCAGGCTTGGTATGAGCCCACAGAGGTTGCCAGGAATGATCAGATGGACCTGTGGGCAGCATACATGCCTGCCATGATATCAAGGAGTTAACGGACCGACAGGCTGCAGGTGTGGTTAGGTAGGCAATTAGGGTTTGACTATTGTTAGACTATCATTGGCCTTAATTGGCCCACACCTGTAGCCTGTAACGGCCAAATGCCTGGCTGGTAAAAGGGAGCATGTGCCGCTAGTTTTGGGGGTTGTTTGTTTGTTTGTCTGCCTGAGAACTTCTGAGGATTATCTACAATAAGATCGGAACGGGATAACATGGTGGTCCTTTGCATCTGCAATTCCCTGTTCTCTGCAGGGGCTATGAGGAACGGCCTGTCCGCTGCTGAGATTCGCAAAGGGACTGGACTGCAGAATAAGGGTAGGAGAAGGGTTCCTAAAGAAGAAACCCAAAACCCAGGTGGAATTACCTATTCACCAACTGGACGGGGTTATTGGTCCGGTTGGTTTACATCAGTAATTTTGCTTTGGTGGTTTGGTTTTTGTTTGAACTGTTTACTTTCTTTTGGACATTGCAATATAAGAGCCAGCTGTACAGAATACTGGAATAAAGACTTGCTTTGTTTTGGAAACTACTGTTTGTTTTCTTCGTGTGCACCTACCCGCTCACAAGTGGTACCAGAAGTGGGGCCCTTTGTTGCACACAGTGGTCAGGATGTTTCCAGTGAACACCCATGATAAGGAAGATGCTGCTTGGCCAGTGGGAGCCAACGGAGCTGCGGCAGGAGTCGCTAGTGAGCTCACCGCTACAGTGCAGCATTTGTTGACAGCTATGCAGCATCAACAGCTACAGTTCCAGGAACTCGTCCTGAAAACCCTGACGACTCATCGGCAAACTGGACCCAGCCAGATGCTGTCCAAGATGACCCCCGACGACGACATAGAAGGCTACTTAAGGGTCTTTGAGCAGACCGCCGAGTGTGAGAAATGGGCCCCAGCAGAGTGGACGATCACACTAGCACCGTTCCTGTGTGGGGAGGCGCAGAAAGCCTATGTTGACCTAAACAGAGAAGCGGCTTGCAACTATCAAAAGTTAAAAGCAGAGATCCTGGCCCGACTGGGGGTGACTACAGTAGTTCAAGCTCAGCGGTTCTATGACTGGCAGTACAACCCTGAGCGGCCGGGGGGTTCCCAGCTATTTGACCAGCTACTCTTGGCGAAGAAATGGCTTAACCCCGAGCTCAATTCACCCGGACGGGTGGTCGAGTTGATGGTAATGGACAGGTTCATCCGGAGCCTTCCCACGGCAGCCAGAGAGCGAGTAGCAGAAAGAGACCCCAGCACCCTGGATGACACCATAGCTGCGTTGGAACGCTACATCGCAGCACAGGTTCTGGGGCATGCGGACCGGCAGGTCCAGGAGAAGAGAGGGACTACTATAGTCAAGTCACTTGTCCGCTTGGACCCAAAACTGGCGCCTGCAGACGATCGCCATAGAGAACCACGAGGACCACACCGACACCTTCTAGGGAAGCAAGAGGCCCCTGCCGCTGCCACCAAGCAGGAGGCATTCACTGGAGAGAATGGATGTTGGACACAGCCAAAGTATACCATGTCTCCAAACCAGCTCAGTGAGTACCGATCCTTTTTTTGTTAAAGTGAAGGTGGAGGGTCAAGAAGTGGTTGCTCTGATAGATTTGGGGAGTTCAGAGACTTTAGTTACCAGGGACTTGGTACCATTGGAGAAGTACACTCAAGATAGTAAGGATGTGTACATACGATGTATTCATGGGGACATTAAACCATATCCCACAGTAGTGATCGAGGTGGAGGTAGTGGGTCATAATTTTTTTGTAAAGGTTGGTGTAGTTTCTGCCCTGCCCTTTTCGATAATCATAGGGAAAAACTGCCCACAGTTTTTAGAGTTGGTTAAAGTAGGGGTGGGCCTATGGGGACAGGGTGAGGGGACGCAGCCGTCCACCTCCAATCCAAATACAGAGGTAGGGAGGGAGGAGGAATCCCAACCTTCCACCTCATTGCAGAAACCGGAAGCTGAGACAGAACTGTTTCCCTTTCATAGTGAGGATATAGCGCCCTCTGTGGGAGAAAAGAAAACTAGATCTCAAAAAAAAAGGAAGGGGGAAAGTTTTTAGCTAAACAGAAACACGCAGCTAGATCACCCACACAGGCCAGTAATCCTCAGAGGAGCCCCAGCTTGCCAGAATTAAGCCAACCAGAGGATTTTCTTAGTCAGGCCGTTGAGCTAGACAGAGAAAACTTTAAACAAGCTCAAATTGAGGACAGCAACTTAAAAACAGCTTTTGAACAGGAAGTGGTGGCGGATGAGGAGTACTGGAAAAATGCAGAAGAAAGGCATACACCCCATTTTTTATTAAACCAAGGGTTACTGTATCGGGTAATACAGGGGGTTATTCCGGGGGAACACATCCATCAGTTGGTAATATCGCACTCCCAGAGGAAGACTGTATTAAATCTAGCACATGTACACTTGCTTGGGGACATCTGGGGGCAGATAAAATGAGGGCCAGGATTCTGCATAGGTTTTACTGGTTAGGGGTGTGGCGCGATGTGGTTGAGTTTTGTGAGTCCTGTCCTGAGTGTCAGCAAATGACCAGTAAGAAGCCCCCTAAAGCCCCGCTTGTTCCCATGCCCATCATAGAGGTCCCGTTTGAAAGGATTGGGATTGATTTAGTGGGGCCCCTGCCAAAAACTAAGTCTGGATTTGAACATGTGTTAGTGATAGTAGATTATGCCACTCGGTACCCCGAGGTAGTGGCGCTGAGGAATACCTCGGCTAAAGTTATAGCCCAGTCATTGCTGCATATCTTTTGTAGGGTGGGGTTACCTAAGGAGGTCTTGACCGACCAGGGTACCCCTTTTATGTCACTTATCTTCAAGGAGCTCTGTGCGCTCCTGAAGGTTAAAACCCTGTGCACTTCTATTTACCATCCACAGACGGATGGTCTAGTTGAGCGTTTCAATAAAACATTAAAACAGATGTTGCGAAGGGTCACTATTAACCAGCCACGCGAGTGGGATGTGTTTTTACCATACCTGATGTTCGCATATCGCGAAGTTCCACAGGCATCCACCGGGTTTAGCCCATTTGAACTTTTGTTTGGACGACAACCCCGGGGCCTTCTTGATGTATTGCGTGAAGCATGGGAGGCAGAACCAGCCCGGGGCAGAGCGGTTCCCGAGTACATTACATTACTCCAGAGTAGGCTAGCAGAGATGGCGGACCTGGTGTCCAGCAATCTCCAGGAGGTACAGGGAGTGCAGCAGCGCCAGTATAACCAAGGGGCTCGAGTCCGAGAGTTTCAGGTGGGGGATAGGGTAATGGTGCTTGTCCTGTCCGACCCCCATAAGTTTTTAGCCCAGTGGAGAGGACTCGTGGAAATTATAGAGAAAGTGGGCCCAGTTAACTACAAGGTACATCAACCAGGGAGGCGGAAGACCCACCAGATTTATCATATTAATTTTTTGAAGCCCTGGAAAGACCGGGATTGTTTTTTTTTTCAGGCAGCCAGACCTAGAAAGGAGGGAGAATCGACCAGGTGGATCCCTGACAGTAGCTATGGGCGATCAGCTGAATAAGCAACAGCAAGCCGAGTTAGACCGACTTGTCCAGGGAAATGGAACAGTCTTCTCAGACATCCCAGGGTCCACACACCTTACACAACACGATATCGAGACCGAACCAGGAGTTAAAGTACAGCAAAGGTACATTAGGGTACCAGAGGCTAGAAGGGAGGTCATGCGTGAGGAGGTACGTAAAATGTTGGAGTTGGGGTTCATCCGGGAGTCACGCAGTGAGTGGTGTAGCCCGGTGGTTATGGTGGCTAAACCAGATGGGTCAATTCGATTCTGTATAGATTTCAGGAAATTAAATACTGTGTCTAAGTTTGATGCTTATCCCATGCCCAGGGTGGATGAGTTACTGGAGCGGTTGGGAACTGCCAAGTATATCTCCACCCTGGATTTAACTAAAGGATACTGGCAGGTGCCGTTGACTCTGAGCTCCTGTGAAAAGACGGCTTTTGCCACCCCAGATGGCTTGTTTGAATTTGTGGTTCTGCCTTTTGGTCTACACGGGGCACCTGCAACCTTTCAGAGGTTAATGGATCAGGTGCTACGTCCTCACACCTCCTATGCCGGGGCGTATTTGGATGATGTTGTTATATTCAGTGATGACTGGCAGACCCACTTACAAAAACTGCAGGCAGTGCTAGACTCGATCAGGGAGGCAGGTTTAACTGCGAATCCAAAGAAGTGCAGGTTAGCCTTCTCCGAGACACAATATCTAGGCTATACTATGGGGCAGGGGTGGTTGAAGCCCCAGGAAAAAAAGGTGGAGGTTCTTCACAATTACCCTCGTCCAAAAACCCAGAAGCAGGTTAGGGCATTTTTGGGACTGGCGGGGTATTATAGGAGATTTATCCCGCAGTTCTCCACTCGTGCTACACCCCTCACAGAGCTCACAAAAGGGAGAAGGAATCAACCTACTTTCTGGTCAGACCAATGTGAAGCGGCATTTCAGGATCTAAAACAGGCTTTGTCCTCTCGCCCCGTGTTGCGTAACCCAGATTTTTCTAAACCATTTGTTTTACAGACTGATGCGTCAGGTGTCGGATTGGGTGCAGTTTTAGTGCAAGAGGTTGGGGGTGAGGAGCATCCGATTATGTACTTGAGTAGGAAGCTCCTTCCCCGAGAGCGTAATTATGCCACTATTGAAAAAGAGTGCTTGGCCATAAGATGGGCCGTGGAAAGTCTTAGGTATTACTTGTGGGGCCGCCGTTTCACACTTGTCACCGACCATTCCCCTGTTAAGTGGCTGTATAGCCAGAAGGATAGCAACCCACATCTTACACGTTGGTTCTTGACCCTCTAGCCTTACTGTTTCGATGTAAAACACCGGGCTGGTAAGGAACATGGAAATGCTGATGTGCTATCAAGGCTGCATGATGACTCTGTTTTCTTTTCCAGGGATATGCAGCTGCATAGGGGGAGGGAATGTGAGCCAGCTCACAAGTTTACCACCAGGAGTCGTTCATGGCAGGCTTGGTATGAGCCCACAGAGGTTGCCAGGAATGATCAGATGGACCTGTGGGCAGCATACATGCCTGCCATGATGTCGAGGAGTTAACGGACTGACAGGCTGCAGGTGTGGTTAGGTAGGCAATTAGGGTTTGACTATTGTTAGACTATCATTGGCCTTAATTGGCCCACACCTGTAGCTTGTAACGGCCAAATGCCTGGCTGGTAAAAGGAAGCATGTGCCGCTAGTCTGTTGGGTTGTTTGTTTGTTTGTCTGCCTGAGAACTTCTGAGGATTATCTACAATAAGATCGGAACGGGATAACGTGGTGGTCCTTTGCATCTGCAATTCCCTGTTCTCTGCAGGGGCTATGAGGAACGGCCTGTCCGCTGCTGAGATTCGCAAAGGGACTGGACTGCAGAATAAGGGTAGGAGAAGGGTTCCTAAAGAAGAAACCCAAAACCCAGGTGGAATTACCTATTCACCAACTGGACGGGGTTATTGGTCCGGTTGGTTTACATCAGCAATTTTGCTTTGGTGATTTGGTTTTTGTTTGAAACCTTGTTTGAACTGTTTACTTTCTTTTGGACATTGCAATATAAGAGCCAGCTGTATAGAATACTGGAATAAAGACTTGCTTTGTTTTGGAAACTACTGTCTGTTTTCTTCGTGTGCACCTACCCGCTCACATATATATATATATATATATATATATATATATATATATATATATATATATATATATATATATATTCTCATGTTTTGTTTTACACTTAGAATCAGGCAGGACTGGATGGGGGGTGAAAATGAAAACAAGAAATTCAAACTCAAAACAAGAACCATGATCTGCCATTCAAGATGAGATGAAAAGATAACAGTTTGCATCGAGTGGAGTTTGAATTTCCTCATTTTAAGGCATTGCTGACATCTTGCTTTGATAACTGGATATCGCTTTTGTCCAGCCAATTCAAAAAGAGGATTTCTTCAGTAAGTCGTATTATACAACCTACTGGGAGACGTTATACTGCTGGAACTTCATTTCATTTGTTCTTTAAAGCCTCTTGGGGTGGCACCAACCCTAGAGTGACATCATCTCTGGGTATGATGCATTCCTCCCCTGCCTTATCACTTTCAGGTCTTAAATATCACGTCCAAAATGTGTTTCTGATTGTGGTCTTAGAACCTCTCCCAGTTTATTGAAATTGAAGCACACTGGCTCAAGTAACAAATACATCTAGTGCTCAGTCACATGCTTTTCTGTCATCAGTAACCATATACAACCAATGAGCTTTATTTATAAAAAAAAAAAATATTACATTTCAGAAATCCTATTTGAGCTCCGGGACACCCTTGGTCTGGACTCTAGTACCACAGATCCATATTGCTTGCCATTAGTTGTATTTTTGGTCCTATCTTGCATACAGATAACACAATTTGACTGCTCATACAATACAGCTCAGGTTTGGATTCAATCAAAATATAGTACAGCACTACATCCCCAGTATTATTCCCTGTTATATGACCCTATTCCATCAGACTTCCAGATATAGGTGGACACTCTGTTCATTTCACTGCACTAGCAACATTTAGTTTTATTAACATGCAGTAATCCCTAATGTGTAAGTAACTTTAAATTAATGTTTTTTTTTTGTTTGTTTGTTTTTTGTTTTTAAATCGCATGTATGCTGTGCCTATGGGAAATTTGACAGATGGGTTCCATGCTGTGATCAAAGTTTATGGCAGCACCATAGCTATACTTTACAATGGCTATGGCGCTGCTATAATTTTGATTTAATGCAGGTCTGAATGTGCCATGTTTTTCCTCCCTGGATGTACAGTACTCTATTAAGAGTAAAACAGGAAAATAACAAAGGTCTGGCCAGCACACTACAGGGGAACAGTTTTATGCACCTGGGAAATTTAATTATTTTATGGTTTAATTAAAAATTCTGTTGTTATTGTTAGTTGTGGTTTCTTGATAAAAACATCCCCATTGTGCTGCAGTGTTTGAATATTATTTCTGTCTGTTAATGTGCTAATAGTGGACTCAAGTCAGTGCAGTGTGCAGAAAGTATGGAAGAAAATAGACAAGTAATATATGGGATTAGAAGATATTATTCTGGTAGTATTTGCTGCTAGAACAAACAAAGACTAGGTGTAACTCTAAGTTTCTTCTACTGTAAGTCCCACCTCTCATTTCACTCACTTCATTGAATGGTATTTTCCCTTCAGGTTTACACTTGGCACCAAATTAAACTTTAACTCTCGAGGGAGAAGCTTCCTTTCATTAACTGTGCAAAAGTGGAGTAATAGTTATCTTGATTCAATTAGCACATTGCTCGCTGAAAATTGATTCTGACTGGCAACCTTCATTAAAGTACCCGTAAAGGCAAATTGCATTAAGTGTCCTGGCCTCTAGCAAGACCATCTTTATTTGAGTAGAAATTCTTAGTAAATACCTGTAAGGAGGAGAGTGACATACATGTTAGCATGTTTCTCTTGACAGCCTGTCATCATGAAAAGCCTGTTTAATGTTTCCTTTTCTTTATAACTGGGTCAACGAATACCGGAGGAATAAAACAGGCTTTTTGTAAATGGTTTGAGTTTTATGTTTATCAATAGAAGTATTTATTTATTTATTTATTTATTTATTATTTTCAAAACCCTGTTTGTTTTTTGCTTGGTCGCTTTCGAATTAAAATATGTTTGATATGAGGCCTCCTAGTAAACTATGGCAGTTTCAATTAGACAGTTCAGCCCCAAAGACCCTCTCTTCCACTGTGTTTTTCGCATGGCTGAATTGCATGCCATCACTGCCAAGGCAATAATGCAACCAGATACTTTTATACATATTGATCTTTTTTTTTCTCAGGAATTTAGTTTCATGGTGGTTTAATTTTTTTTTTTTTTTTTTTTTTTTTTTAGCTTTTGGGTCTAATTGTTACACATTTTAGCCTACTCCTTTTAAACCCTGATCCATCAGTGGGTTTTATTTTTCCTGGTGTAACTTTTCAGAAATTTTATATCAGCATAGCAACTTGCTGCAGCCTGCTTGTGTCACGGTATCAGGTGTCAGTGAGATGAAAGGAACTCCAAATCTGAGCAGCTCCACAAACTCTATGACTCTGATTCTCTACATGGCAGCAGTACTCGATCTATCCATGGTAAACTCTATCCCTGGTAGGAAGACCATCTTTCAGAGCTGGCGAGGTGCTAATTTTTATTTCTTGCTGACAAGCCGTGAGACAGAAGACTGGAGCGAGACGGCTGAAGGCTTGTAAAATATTCCAAACAAAGGAGCTTTTTAAATTTTTGTATATTTTTTTATATTTGGTTCCTTGTTTTCTTTTATCCTCTTGCCTCTGTTGAACAGTTTCCCGTGTAACCTGAGCCAAGGACTGGAGCTCAGTGTCCAGATGAGAGACTGTTGACTCAGATTCAGTGGTGAAACATGAGTGGGGTACTGTTGATCGAGAAGCATTCACGCCAAGTTGGGGATCCGATGTCAGGCTAATTATTGCTTCTACATTTCTATATTTTCAGCCTCTTACTTTTTTTCTGCTTCAGCCACTTTCAATTGGTAAAAGGCCTCCTTTGACTGCTCAGTCCCCCCTTCCTGTTTAGAATGCCACTTGAAGCATTTTGTGCTGAATAGCTGTTAGCTTGAAATGGGGAGATGCTCCTGCGAATGCTGTAACCAACTTCCAGACACACCAGCTTGGTGGCCCTTTCTTCAATTCTCTTAAATATCTCTTTGGACAGCCTTCTTATTAATCTGATTTTCCATTACCCCTTTTTATTCCGATCACTGGCCCTCTTCCTCTTGTCAACCACTATCGTGCTTTTGGTGTAGAGCTCAACTCCAAACATCTCTCTCCTATTGCTTCATCTTGATAGGGAAGACCAAAGATTCTTGTCTGCAGTCTAAACATAATCTTGCTTGCAAGACCAAGAAGAAATCTTCTCAGTCCATACCACAGTGGCACTAAGCTTGTCAGTCACACTGTATTCCTTTAGCAGCTGTTAGGTTGGTATTTGAGATCATGGACTGGCTTTCTTTTGGGGCGAGGTGCACATTTTTTTTTTTTTTTGGTTTGACCGGGTCAAGATGTTTCAAAGTTATGACTGTCAATAACTGTCACTGTTAAGCTCATCCGCATATTGTGCTTTTGACAGGTACTGCATCCTTAGAAAGGAACATTCTGACTGTTTAAGTGGATTTGTTTATGGATGAATTCATTCATGTTGAATAATTGGTGCACAGCAGCCTAACCTTTGCTTTGACCTGGTTAGATTCTTCCAGGGGTCAGGGCGTTTACTAATCACATGTTCTACGTGCTGTCAGAAATATTCTCAGACTTGTAAAGTGGTTTCCTGCAGGCTATAGTCTGCAGCACAATTTTAAATGATGGATTTTTTTTTACTAAGATGTCAAGGGAAAAAAACATAGTACTAGTGCACTGTATATACACCATGTTGTTATGTGAAGGCATTGGTATAGTATTAAAGGAATAACATTAAACCATTCTCTTTAAACAAGATCCACCATTGCTGGTCTATCCATTCAATCAACTCTGATCTTACCAACAGGGTGTGCTTATGCAAAAGCTGTGATTTTGACAGATTCACTTAAATGAATTAGTAAATACTATCGATTTAGATTTTATACATGAAGCTGATGAATAACCCCAGAATAAAACTGACTTCAGAAAAGGAATCAATACGTTAATGTGTGGAATACATTTAAGATAACAATTTAATTAGACAAATTTGTTTTAATCTGTGGCTTGTATGGGTATGTTTCCACAGCTTTGAACCGTCAACAACCAATCTGAAAGTAGGGTCTGTAATGGATGTTCTATAATTAGGTTTGTGGTAAACATTAATCTACTGCCTAAGCCATTCCCAATAGCCTAATTAGTATTTAACAATCAGATAAAGAAACAATGAATTATTCCAGATTTTGCCTTCTGAGCAAGTCGTAATGAGGACTAATGAGATGTTGAAGCTGAAACAGCTGCGTGACAACCTAACTTAAAACATTAGTAAACTGAAAGCGTGCTGTAACATAAGATATAACAGGGTTCAGCTTTACTGCAGTGGTGGTGTGTTTGGTAAATCATTTTTTTATGCAATCCTGAATTTAGTATTGAGCTCTTGCAGCTGCCCAGGGACTGCCCAGATTGAGTGTTTTGGAGTCCAGACATCAGTGTGTTCATGTTTCTATCACAAGTGTAGTACAGAAAAGGGGTTTTGTACCTGACCCATACATTATTATTATTATTATTATTATTATTATTATTATTATTACAAACACTGGTGTGTTCCAGTTTTTTCGGCTTCTTGATTGGGAGCTTCATATAAAGAATTGTATCTTTATCAGCTTCATGATAAAACAACACTGCAACCAAAAAGCAGACCTCACCAGCAACTAACAGAAAGTACCACATTTGCAATAGAAAGAGATGGCACATTAACATCACTAACTGGTCCTGGACATAAACACACACACACATACACACACACACACACACACACACACACACACCGCATTCATACAGGGGTCTACGAAGAGACTCTGAAATATTGAAAGCGCAGATGTCACTTGAGCATTAAAAATATAAAATAAATAAATAGCAAAAGTTGATAACATGCCTTAAAATAAATTCTATATTAATTACAATATTTTATATATATATATATATATATATATATATATATATATATATATATATATATATATATATATATATGTAAATGAAAACAAAAAACATGGTGGGTCTGGTCGGTTAAAAATTGCTGCCATTGAAAGGTGTATTGAAATCAATAATACCAGTATATCATAATACTCACCACTCTACATTAGGGTGCCTGGGACGGCACTCAATCTGAATTCAGAATGTAAATTAAACTATATCAAGGGGCAAGGCTAGTTGAGTCAAGTTAAACTCAAAATGTTAATTCAGGAATGCAATGAAAAACAAAACCCTCAAGGTATTCTGCAAACAAATGCTAGCAATTCAAGATTGACCACTAGATGTCAGTACTGTTATTTATGGATTGATTCCTCAGTATTGTATCAATAAAGACCAATGTCATACAATGCTGTATTTGTGCTATTATCTGAACAGAAGTATTCAAACTCTTAAAGCATATAGTAGTGCTAAAACAAAGAACAGTGTGACTATTTAAATGCAGCTTGCAGAGTTAAGAAGCTGTTTTACTCTTTCAGTCTCTATAGGAAAGATAACTCAATTCAAAACTGCAGACCAGTGAACTACTCTTGTGTATGCCACTATCATAATGCCAGTTTTGTATTTATTTTTTAGTATAAGACAAAAACTGTTGCATAATTCATCTTAGGGTTAGGGTCTGTGAAATTACTTATTGCTGAAAGAGTTTATTTAAAGTTGAACCCTATTCAAATAATTATTCCAGTTGTCATTTCCCAAAGGGTTAAATTCAGTAAGTTTAAAATAAAAGTTCGAAAAATTTACTCACTTTATTATTTATACAGGTCCGGCACAGTTTGCCTTTTCACACTGTTGTGTGTGTGTGTGTGTATATATATATATATATATATATATATATATATATATATATATATATATATATATATATAAAACAGGTAAAACATAAAAGAGCAGCATTTATGTCATGCCGGGACTTTAAAACCCAACCATGTTTTATATAACTTTCTCCTAAAGTGACTGAATACAGATAAATACATTGGACTGCAGTCATGTACCATTAAAAACGAATGTGGCCCTATGTGCTGACTAACATACAGTACTTAATAGCTTCATTGGTAACAGCTTGATGATTTAGCACTGTAATCCATAAACCACTTCATTTTAAATTGTAGTTCAGGCTTTCCACATGTGTACCCTTCAGTATAGTAACAGGATATTTCTAAAAAAAAGGTGATCACTCATGCTGCCTTAATGTACTGCTTGTATATTCTGCTGTTCTGGTTATGCTTGCTTCTAGCTTCCAATCCACTTTGTAGAAAAAGAAAACCAGTAATCTTGCTGGTATTGTTGTATAGGTTTCCAGCTTTTCTGTGATTTGTTTGAACCAGAAATTTTTGCTACACCCCCTACTCCTGCTCTTGCATGTACGTTTGACCTTGTGATGGTTTATATACCTTGTTTGTGTACATGAGGAACGTTTTATAGTACTATTTATTAATGAAAAGTGTTTGCATTTGCAAAGAAAAGAGTACACACAAAAAAGTCAATTGGCTCTGTAGTTTGATTGCAACATAGTTGCATAATGAATTAGAATTGCAAAGCTGCAAGGCCAAGCTCCTTCACTTTTTCATTGTTTCACTTGTCCCAAAGATTGCTTTCAGAGTATCATTTTTGTGTTGTAACAATGTTTATGTTTTTTTCCACAGTGAAATGTCTATCAAGACAACAATAAATAGCACCACACATCAGTTTCTTTAATCTTTTGTTCTGGTTTTGAAAAGCCTGATCTGTCCCAGTGAACACGGAGTCATATGGTAACCCTAAATAAAACGCAATTTCTTGGTCTCTTTTTTCTGTACGTTTCAGTGGTTCAGGTCTTCCCTATGTTATCAGAAAGCATATCTTGTAGTTTAGTTGATTTGTTAAGTCACATGGATTTCTTTGTAGAACACTTTACAGCACTGCATCAACCATCTGTGGCTTATCCCTTCAGGGTATAGGGTAATCAGTGAGCCCCTCAGTTTAGTAATGTTTCCCCAAAGCACGAAGGAGACCTATAGCGCTGGGATATTTAACACTGTTAATCACTGTACAACCATAAGGGACACCACACCTTTTAAAATAATACCCATCACCTCGACTGGTTCTATATCTTACAAACATTGAGTTTGTGACTGGAAAAAACCCAGTTCTATACATTATTGATGTGTACCTAATTTCAACTCTGCTGCTAAAAAAACATTTGGCAAGTATTGAAGATGATAAATAATTATTAAATACATCATATACATGAGGAAACAAAACTCTATTCAGACAGTTTGGCAGGCATAACTAAATTGGTGTAAAAAAAGACATTGTGCTAAATTAACAAAATTGGTTTCAATCTGTTATTTCAAACTGTGATTAAAATTGAAAGGTACCTCTGTAAATATTATTTTGTTACAGTGTAAAATTTGGCAACCTCCAAAAAGTCAAGATTCATAGATTCCTAATCTACTTTCTTTAAATCTGTTCTATGTTGTTAAACAAAACAAGTAAGTGATTAAAGAACATTATGATTTATCAAGCTGGATAAGCATTATACAGGTTAAAAGCATGAAAGTCTTTTTATGAACAATTATTTTGATCAGAATAACGCTACCATCAATATCTATGTAGAAGCAAAGGGTTAAACTGTACTGTAAGTGTCAGTGAATCCAACAACAGGAAACAGCAGGACTGTTTTATGATTTTGTGATTTAATTTTAGAGCCAAATGTCATTTATTTATATTTAAAAAGTAAAGCTGGTGGCCCCTTTTCACTTAATCATAAACCAGTGTCCCTGAAGTAGATTTTGTAAATGTTATTTTTAATCACATAAAAGTGACTGCAGCGTGAGATTAACAGTGTGAGAAACACAGGCTATTAAGTGTTAATGCAATGCACTGCAACAAGATATTAATGAACAACTACTGCATATTAGAAAGACACATGGTGCAAACCAGCCCTAACACTGCAGTCCAATACTGACACCTACAGGAGAATGGAAGAGAGCAGCTGCAGTATCCTGCACAGCATTGAGCTACAACCAGCCCAAAAGGCATACTACCTTTGATTATAGATCTCAGAAGACAAGTAGAAGTGGCCACGGTCAGTGCATCTAAGCTTATAGTTATTGAATTATGAAATATACAGTAAGGGTTGAATGGGGTACTGATTAAATATTCTCATTTGGACCTAAAGTGTACATCTACTGTGCATTACTGTATAGTGAATAATTTTGGCTTGTTATACTTTAACAGTATGCCACAGAAATAATGCCTAGTGCAGGCTGTAAAATGGTTCTTTCAATGTCTGTTCAGACTATCTCATAAGTATCTATATCGTGCATACAGATATTGCCGAGGGCATGCCCTCAGGTCTTTCAAATAGACTGTTTATAATTGCACGATATGTACCAAGCCAATAGCAAGCATCCTTTATTACTGCAGCTTTGGAAAGACCTTGGCCCATTCTCTCTCCTGATTCAATCTCCAGTATCTTACCACTGCAGAGCCTTCACACCGAACAGATTTGTTTATGTTTAAAGGAGACACGGATACAAGACATTATTTTCATATACATTTACGATTCTTTTATTGAAGCAGTTTGCATGTTGTGCAACCTTTAAAACATACATCACCATACAGCACTTTACAGAACAATGTGCTTCTTAAATAAAGAGTCATAGATTAAAAAAAATAACAGTCTTTACAAAATCAGAGCCTAAAGCAGCCAAAAAGTCAATCACTTCACACTGCAAAAATGAAAAAAAATCTGACTAATACCTGGCAGACTTTATATTAGCTTTTTTTAAACTGATCTGTTTGAGATGCCTGCCACGAGACAAAGAATGAACAGTAATGTACAATAGTAATATTTACTATTCTGTGTAGCTGCACTTTATTTCATAAACACACATCTCTAAGTAATTTACAACTACTATAAATGGATGGACTGTAGTGAAAATGAGAAAGAAATCTGTTAATCCATTCTCTAAGAAAAGTATTTTAACAAACTGTAATACTGAATACTAAAGACTTACACACCAGCTGGGATCAAAGTATTCAACAAGTGCTAAGAACCGTTTCTTTATTTGCTACTTTACAGTACTATAGAAAAGCTAGTAATACAGTTGAGCCTCATTGTTTTCAATGAGCCCCAATGCCACTGCGTCTAGAAACGAATCCTCCTTGCTTTGGTTTCTATTCACATCACCAAGACTGATATTTTCAAGTCTTGATTCAGACTTTGCTAGTCTAGCAGTCAACAACTTTTTACATTTCTATTCTTTAAAAGCACCACAGGATATTTGTTCATGAAGGACACAGTCTAAATGAATGTATGATATGGGAACGGTATGTAATTGTATTATGGAATATTGCAGCAATGTTGCATTGTGCAAGATGAAGAGAGATAACAGGTGTTTTCCCAACAAGTATCTACAAAAACACCCCAAAAAAATCAAATAATGAAACACTTCACTGCACTGGGAACATTCCAAGTTTTGAAAGGCAGTTTAGTAACTGACAAAAGGATTAATAATAATAATAATAATAATAATAATAATAATAATAATAATAATAATAATAATAATTTAATCCTGTACAGATGATATAATGCCACTAAAAGCACACTCAGGGTGACAGTAAACAAAATAACATTATGTATGGCAAAAGTATATAATACTGATTTCATAGCACAGGTTATGAATCAGTAGAAACATTTAGTCTAATCTTTACTTCATAAACCCATTGTGGAAATCAGTACATCACAATATAACACATTACCCTGAACACAGTTATGGGCTATGCTGCAGTAATATGCCTCTGAACTAGGATATCCTGGAGCCCATGTTCCTGCTACTAAATTGTGTAACAAAGTTGACGACTGTTTAACTTGATGTTTGTGTAAACTCCATCTTACAGAAGGAAAGAGGACAGTTAGTATACAGTGTGTGCTGGTTGTAACAGCAGCAGCTGGTTATAGGCCCTTACTGCAGAATAGTGCATATTGTGTAAATAATGAAAACAAGGTCCAATAAATCTAACAGACGAGCCACTTCATGACTTAGCACATCACTTCTTGCTCACAGGGACATTCCATAACAAATACAAGACAAATACGGCCAGACCAGCCCAGATGACTGTCTGAAGCTCCTGTAGTAAAATACATAGTGAATCAAGAGCTACAACTGTATAATCAGACATCTTAACATTTCTAAGTCAATCTTTACAGAGCACGTATGGTGAGAATACTGATTCAGTAAATTATAACAGCAATTCTCAAGGGATGCCATAACTACAAAGAAAAAACAAAATAGACTGTAAAAATGTCTCCAAATAGTAAGATTACTTAACACAGCTGCCCTTTGTTTAGAATACTTAAAAAGAAAAACACACTATATATATATATATATATATATATATATATATATATATATATATATATATATATATATATATATATATTTATATATATTAGGGGTTTTAATCGATTAAATCAGACCTGTGGGCTTTGATTGATTAAAAAATAATTGATCGATTCTTGTAATACCTGTAAGCGGCATCACAAAAACAGTGCACGAAAAACTAAATCTTGAAAAATACTTACTGGCAGTTACACCCACTATTTCACAATCTCTCTGAATGACGACAAAAAGACTGCAACTTGCAACATTTGCTCATCTTTTTTTCCTTTTACAGCAGAACTACAAGTTTATTGTATCATCTTAGTCGCAAGAAAGTACATTTTTGTTTTTATTCAACGTATTTACTCAAATGGTATCAGAAAATTAATATTGAAACATGTCTGCAAAACTGTCTGGCTTAGTGATTTAACCATGTACAGTGTATACAGTTGTTGAGTTTGCTGGTAGTAGCATTAAAATGGAAACTGAAGAAAGCGAAAGACTTTTTTTCTTTCACTTTAAATGTAGCTTTATTACAGTCAATCAAAAAACGGCATTATTCGATCATTAAACATGCAAAAAAGAGTGACTCAAATAAACAAATACATCTTGACATTCCAAACAAGTGGGCACACATCTTCTATTTTTTTGCTTTTAAAGGCAGTATACTCATCCTCAGCACCACTGATTAAAAAAAAAAGAAAATGCTCATTATCCCTTCCAATGAAACACACAAAACACCAAACAGCAATTAATAACTAAATACATATATTTAAATGAATCACTTTGGCTAACTTCCAATTACATGCAAATATATATATGCGCAAATATTTTCAAACTGTCACATTACATGCAAGTACTGTAAATATATGTACAGGAAACATTAGCTGGCATTACGAAAAATTTGCAGTAGTGTCATTTACATACAATCTAACCACTAAAATTCTAACTGTAATCATTAAAACACAATGTGTGTTACAGTCCTACTGATTTATAGAGTAATGTTATGTGCCACAGTGCATTACATTGGCAGCTTGAAACTTGAAAGAATAGCAGTTCATATTCCTGTTTGTATAAGTGGAAAAGGTATAACCAAGTAACTGTATATCCAGGAGACTCAAGAATAAAAGTTACCTGGATTGGTTTCACAAACATCTATCTGGAAGTAGTTTTCTTTCACCGATCGGCAAGCTACAACAGCATTTTGTTAATATTTTGTATTACCTGTACTTGTAATCGTCTTTCAATACAATTTGATATCACTAGCAAACAGGTGTGATTAATCGATTAATAGATGGGATAATAAATCGATCAATAGAAAATGCCAAGATTAAAACCCCCAGTTATA
This sequence comes from Polyodon spathula, assembly GCF_017654505.1. Lineage (NCBI taxonomy): Eukaryota > Metazoa > Chordata > Actinopteri > Acipenseriformes > Polyodontidae > Polyodon > Polyodon spathula. Next base: position 60,359,984 of record NC_054539.1, read on the forward strand.
TAATAATATATATACACACACAAAGTTTAAGAGACAAAATTATTTTTAAACAGCATGTCATTTTTATAAGAATGATTGGTATTCAAAAAAGCACCATAGTTGTATCAACACAATTTGAGCACTACTCAACTCAGGCACAATAAGAGCATTGTAAAATACTGTACTCTCCCTTTTCCAGCCAATAAGGAGTAATCCACTAAAATACTTTTAAAATACTGTGTCTTCATTATATATATATATATATATATATATATATATATATATATATATATATATATATATATATATATAACAGTGCTTGAAAATTATTTCAAAGGGTACACTGAAAGCCAGCACTGCGCATCTTTCTAAAATACTGTGATATTAAGGTTGTGTACTATCCTGATATAGATCCTGAAAGAAGCGCCTGCAACAGAATTTTTTTTATTTTGTATTTCTGTATTTACAATTCTTAATGCCCAAAATATCTGTACATCTTTTGTTTCCTTTAAACTCACCACTAAAAGCAGTATTCAATCAAAACTAGAAAACACTGTCCCTTCAAATCAACATTGCTCAAGTGCCGATATCCTTGTAGTCACAGTAATGGAAACAGATCTCTGTCGCTGCTTGTTGTGAGCGAGGGAGTGGACCCTGCAGCAGTTTCATTTGTAACATTGCTGATGAATTGCGTAACTGAACAAACTCATCTTGTCTGTTCCCCTGGGCCTATCAAACCCAATTGGGGCTAACTGTGTCTGTATGTATGTAAAGGTGCATTAAATTATTATATAGGTGGACTGATTCGACAGCTGAACAACTTCTAGAACTAAAATCAAATAAAAGCAAATTTGCCCAGGCAGTTATAACCTTGAACTTGAAACCAACTATCATCATGTGAACTGAAATGTTACTTAATGTAATGATTAAACATACAAGCCTGTTATAACCAGTAACTGCACATGTTTTATTAAAAAGTGTAACGTCAGTATAGTGTGAGACGAGAGCCCCGCGGTATCTACACAGCAGTTAAATTGGAAGGATCAGAACACGTTAATTCCTTTACACGCTAGACGCAGCTGAATTGTGGTTGTGACCACATGACCCTGTTCCAGAACGAGCGCAGATTATTTAAAACACACAGAAGACTAAAGTGCTCATCAACATGTTCCAAGTGCTTCTGAAATAAAAGGTGCATTTAATTAAAGGTGCAGTAAACCATGGTTCGTGGAACACTAACTAGCCAATCTTTTGGTATTTGTTGAAGCAGTTTTATGATAATGAGGGATGTCCGTTCCAGGCATCTGTAAGCAAACTGGTACTTTACTCAACTTGGATCTCTTTGCAGGGGAAAAAAAAGTGGCAAGAAATAAATAAGCAAACCTTGTATAAGTGAAAACGTTTCAGCTTAACAAACTGAAACAAGAGCATGGTGTGATGGCTGGCTGATAAGCAGTTTGGTTAAATCTAGAATGCTATTCGGTAAATTCAATAGTTCACCGAATACACTTGCGAGTAAAATAATCACACAATTTGTCTTGTAACATCTACAACGAGAACAACTGTAACAAAATTGGCAAAAAAAATCATACCACAATTAAGAAGTTACTAGTGTATCAAGGTAAGCAGCAGGTAAACAGATTTATTGTTTGTATTCTGCAGGTGTCTTTGAACAGTGCAAGTTGATTCTAGTGGCAGTTTCAAGTATATAATGAGTGTTTTGGGGCTGGATGATCCCCCTTGTCCTGGTGTTGGTAAATTCTTCTTTATTTTATGAAACTCAACCCATAGACCAGAGGTTCTGGAGCTATATTGTACATAGCGGTTTCTTCTGGATACAGTACCTGTGTACAGCCAGCAGTGTTACTACAAATAAAGAAACTTAGCATGGAATGCTGCAAAACTGAGGTAAAACAATAAGTCAAGTAGACAAGCTTTTGGATAATGTCGTCATCAGTATTACATGCTTAAAAGATATGGACAAGTGCTGCAAAATACTAAAACACTGTTTAAAATCAAAAGAAAAAAAAGACATAAGAAAACATAATTTACCCTCTTAGTTGATAAAACGGTTGTTTTAACTTTCAAACTACGCCAAAACCGTGACACAAAATAAGTGACAAAAGATAAGCTTTGATAAGATGCAACCCGACTGCCAAGCTTATTGATCTAATGCCTCGCTATAACTTGACAGTACTTCATAAACGTCAGGTTTATGAGCAGTGTCGAGATACAGTATGTAAAATGCTTCTTTGTAAAAACCAATAGGGCTCGACGCACTGGTTAAAGTCAAACACATCTGCCCTGTAGGGCGTGGCTTCTCCAAAGGTGTGATTCTGATCAAAATAAAAACCCAGCGCAAGCAAGTTCAGTGGCGCAGTGACAGCGCCCAGCTAATCAATGCTGAGCAGGTTGGGGAATCTGCTATCCAATCAGGGCCAGGCAACAGAATGTGCTTGCATCACTGCAAAGCTCCGTTTGGAATGTAGAAGTGGCGTTCATGTCGAGTGGCAGTAGCACAGGGCAAGAAAAATCAGCGCAAGTCAGAACAGCAAGTAATAGGTCGCTTGCCAAGAGAATACGTAAACCGTGCTTCACGACACAGGAGATTAATTGCTATATTAATAGAAGAGGTAGAGGCACGTAGGGAAATCATTTCATATTTATAATAATTATACAAGGTACACTACTTCATGGCACTGACATTACTACATGTAAAGTGTAAAATACTCACTACCCTCCCTGATCTGTCTACCAGCAGCTGATTCATTTTCTAGCGGGACACGAAGTGCTGTTTCACATTCCCTCTGAGCTTGTAATGTACTAGCGTTTCAATATAACCAGGGCTTTGCTTCGCATGGAATATGTCCCAGAGCCCAACCGTTTTTTATCTTTATATGCTGTACTAAATTTTACACTGAAAGACAACATTCAGAGGGCATGTGCACTACAAGAACAGATACTTTCTTTCAACAAGCAGGCAAAAGGTAAAATACACAATACTGTATTTTCAGGCGGACTGATTTAGAACAGTGATTAAACATTTTTTGAAAGATAACATTCACGGTCCTTCATCAGAGATTTAAGCCCTCATATTGACCAATCAGGTTAAAGAAAAGCCCTGATCTATTTTCTAATTCATTACAATGTTTCAAACTAGTTAAGCTCTTACACTACCAGGCAGTGAAACCGATATATTGTTTCAGGTCTGCTGATAGTAGTGACTTATTTCAAATCACAGAAACAAAGCAAATACATTGTGTTAAGTTTACACAGCAGTTAACTTGTTTAAAGTTGCACATGATACACGCACACACACACACAACACCAGCAACAACCTGGACAAATATACACATACAGAAGTGGTGCTCCTGTTATGCTGCTCTCCATATACTGTATGTAAATATTTTCACTCACAATAATTGCCATGAAAATAAATTGCTACAGTCCTCAGGAAAATAAATGTAGTACCCCATTGTATCTGCAAAATAGGATTTTTTCAAATGTATTTGTTTATATATTTATTGTTTATTTAATTTAAGAATAATATTGTTGGTTTCTTAAGTTTAGTTGTTTTTTCATCTTAGGTTCTTTTTCTTTTCTTTTATTTTCTTTCTTTGATTTCCTCTTTCTATTTCAGTCTAAGCACATGCAGTTGCTACTTAGGGCTGCTTTGCTTTTTATAGCGTGTGGAATTCTTAAAGTTCCTGATTTTGTTACTAAATAAACCTGGTTTCAGCAGGTCTTAACACAGTGCTCAATTGTGACCCCTTTGCAGTGTCATCAGAATCGCTTTGGCTGATGTTGCGATTGGGCAGGCGCTATATAATAGCGCAGGACATGTCTTCAGAATACCATTTCAGCCCAGTGGGGTTTTTTTTTTTTCCCCATCTCTGCTCCATTTTTTGTGCCACAGAATCGAGGGCAAACGCCGCTTGCGCTGTGATTGGAACAGCCCATAATGTTTTAACATCAGTTTTAAACTCACTTTTAAGATTTTTTATTTTTTTTTGTTAAAAGTTAGCACCAACATGAAGTGATCCATGCAGCAGCTATCTGGTGTGTGTGTATATATATATATATATATATATATATATATATATATATATATATATATATACACACACACACACACACACACACACACACACCAGTGCCTCTAAGAATCTCAGTAATAAACATATCTTTTTTTAAACTTGGCTTATATGCCTAGTATCATAAAAAGCAGCATTCACATACAGATATCAATAAAAAACACACATACAAACGCAGTACATACACACACACACACACACATACGCACACACGTAGTCTTCCAGAAAGACTGGCTCCCACTGGATGCAGAGACTGTTCAGTCAGCAAGTAACATTGACGGTTCAGCTAAAATGTTAGAGCATTTTGTGGGCCCAGTGTTTTGCACAGAGTACCTCGGCTTTTAAAGCTACTTTGGAAGGAAAAAAAAGCAAGATTCTGCTTTCAGCTGAAACTGCTCCTAACAGGTCTCCATCTTATTTTAAAATGGCAGTAAGTAAAGATTGAAGGAACCAAAAAAGTATGGCGCATGACAGACTACCTAAGCAAATACAAGTAGATGCAGCTTCTATAGCTAAAAGCTTGGAAGTATATGAAGGCAATTAAACTGTAATGTTTACAACTTTCCAGACTGCCCACAGTGTATTTGTAATTAATCTTTCTCTTATGTATAGGTTTGAAAAATAACTAAAACAAATTCATAAAAATTTGCCAGAAAACATACAACAGTACTGGGAATAATTTCTTAACATACATTACTAACTTCATTGGAAATGAAATGATTTTCAATTGGAATACACAGGTACATATAAAACATCAAACTCGTATACTGTATATATAGAAACTGTTTTTTCCAACACCATTTATACCTGAAGCAAGTGTACAGTACAGAGATGTAAATGCAAAAACTAAAAGCACTACCAAGATATTGCCTCATTCAGTTTCTAATGGAAAACATGACTAAGTTGTAATGCAATGGCAAAACAACCCCTGCCAAAAAATATGTTTCTGCTTAAAGTTTAGCTGCTCTAACAATTCAATTTCTACACAGACTTGAATCTTACATTTTAAAACTAGCATGGCCTTAGAGATATGCCAGACAACTAGGTAGCATGTGGATAAAGATATCTCTCAGTTCAATGATCAAGCAGATAAATCACATATGAATTTAGGATTGGCTACAGTGAGCTGTAATGTGTTAAATGCCCAGCAGGTGGCGATGACGTATTGTTCTGTATCTCTTATGAATATGTACATGGTAATACTGTGATGTAGCCAGTAGGTGTAGGAATAGAAGCTGTAAGCATGGGTGTCCATTTTCAAACTCCACTGCCTTAGGATCCCCTTGGACCCAAGATCTCTTAGGCCTCTACCAAAGCTAAATTCTCAAAATAATGAGTTTGAGGTGTTCAGACTTTTTGGAATTATATTAAGGTAGATGTTGCTGTGTGGGCTACGGGCTAGTGATACATCGAAACAGGTCCTTCTGTGATAATTAACCTAGAATTACATAGAAAAATGTCACATATCGTTTAAATTGTCACCCTGTAGTTTACAAAGTTCTGACGCATATATTTAGTACATAACAGCTCACTGAAACTATGGAATGCCTGCTGGCACATAGCAGCCAGATCTCGATAAACAAAAATAACAGTTAATTTGCATTGTCTGCAGGTAATTCTTCCACCTTGCACACATCTCTACTTGGCCTGGTGCTGGTAAAAACTTAAAAAGTAATACATTTTCTAGAAATGCAATCAAATTAGTTATTTTCCAGAAATATTCTCTAACCTGCATTACTTCACTGTTTAATGCTTTTAACCACATGTTGTCCTGCCCCATCAGTAAATTTAGAATTTTGCCTGTTTTAGTTTATCGATGTGATAGCAGAGTTTCAATGCTGGCCCGAGCTTCAGTCCCAGGTATTTCATGATCATGTCACTCTTCAGGAGAAGCAAAGCATTTCCATCTATCTCCTGCCAAACAGAAACACAACATTAAATCACAAATATTCTCCAAGCTTTTAATGCACTTACGACAATGAAAACGTAGTAAAATAATTCTCCAACACCTTACATTGCCAAATGTTGTTAACAGGCAACATTATTATTATTATTTTTTTTTCTATTTTAATTGTATCATGTCCCCATGAACTTGTTTCTGTCTCTTCTGGTATGGTGTAGCTGTAAAGGAGAAGCCAGACACCAACTATTAGGGAATATTACAGTAGAACAACAAAAACATAGTGCTGCCCGAAAACAGTATTTATCAATATAGGAGCAAAACTGACTTTTTATAAAAGACGCAACATACAACAAAAAACATTTAATCAACTACTGATTGTCATGGCTTTCAATATGAGAGCCTCAATTAACTGTTGATCAATTTATCTCCCTGGTGTCCTATTTGGAGCCTCACATATACTTTATATCACTACAAATATTTGAAGGCCTTCGTGAAGATTCAACATTTTTTTGGTCCAGTTGCTTTTTTATGATAAAGCTTACTCAACGCATTATAATACTATATGCAGTAATATGCATCTACATGTTGTCATTTGTAGTTGATAAACTTGCAAGCTAAAAATCAGTTCCCAATATCCTGCCTGAGACACTAGAAATGAAAAGCATTAACCTGTCTTTGGCTTAGGGTCATTACTGCCAAGCGATCAGTAATCTCAGGGAATTCTCTCAGTGTAAGTGTGGCAATGGTGCGCTACCCCTGTGTATTTCTATGTTGCGTGTTGTGTTAATGTTGGTGTATAGTCATTGGAACACGGGACATAAATGGGTCTGTGTAACACAAGTGTTTACAATGTATATTTATATTTAGGCACGAGGATTGCACAGCACTTCACGTGCAGGTAAAATATAAAATGTGAAATTATACAGGGAATTGTACTTTTATTAATTCACGTGCAGTTGTACCGAGACTCCAATTGAATGACTGATTAGCAATCGAGTCTCTGTACAGCTTCATAAAAGCAGTATGTTTTCACTCACTCATAATTAACCAGCTTATTACTTTATTTAAAAGCCTTTCCCAATTCAGATCACCGGTTGTTCAAAACTTACATGTTTCCTGAATATCTCTACATGCGGCCCCAAAGCATGGGGGTCTGCATCCTTCACAAACCAGACCACATCTTCCACTGTCCAGGTGGAAGGGTCTTTGCTGAGTGGAGGGGCAGTCTCCTGCGTCTCGGGTGAAGGACTATAGGCTAATGGAAAAAAAGGAAAGGTGTCTCATCATTACAAGAGTATTCCTAAAATGTAAGTTTGGTTCTGGATTTTTTTTTCTTCTAGATAATGATTTGGTTCCTACTAGTATCACGAATGTCGTTACCTTGTAGTTATTTTAGTAAAAGTGTGTCATTGCTACAGCACATAAAGGGAACGCATTGTTAGTCAGTATTATTATCAGAGGTAATCACAAGGCTTATGAAGTATGTTTTAAAAATGACAGTCTAGTCCACGTTTTAAAAGGGGTTACAGTTAAATAATTCCAGATATATTACCTGTAATGCACTTCCATTTGCAATGTAGGTCTCACATGTGAAGTTTTGAAAGAAACACATGTCACAGCAAAAATGCTTTTTCTAGGTAAAAAAAAAAAAAAGAATTCACATTGCATTTTTTTTTTCCCAGGCTGTTTTCAGTCACCTCATATGTTTTCTGGGGGTCCAACCTCAAATTAATTAGGATATGTAACACCATTACCTGAAAATATTCAAACAAAGAGCTTTCCTAAACCTAGTTTGGTACTAGATATCCTTTTTTAATGGAAATACAAGTTTGCTTCAACATGTGCTTCTTTCAAAACTACACATGACAGACACACATAACGAACAAAAGTGGACAACAGTGTAATACACTGAACCCACTGAATTGAATGGAAAGGCTGGCGTAAACCGCAAATCAAAGATGAACGTCTTTGCATTCAACAAAAGTCGAGAGGTAAGTCTGTGTCCTACGTTGAGGTCAGCATTATCAACTCATCAATTGTATGGAGGCGATCCATTATTTACTGGAATTCCCTAGAATGCCAAATTTTAATTCACTAGCAGGTGAAGATAATGCAACACTATCCAGGTGTAGCTCATCTTGCAAGACAGAATAATTAGGTTTCATGAGGACTGCACTTGCCTTTTCCTTGTCATTGCAAGGCGATTATGAAGTCGCTGTTGTGGCGAAAAATATTAATCACACAGCAACATCACATGGCAGATGCAAGCTCAATAAACAATTAACGAGGACTACCTTGTATCAGTGAGGGGATGGAACCATGCTGCCTTAGCTTCTCAACATAGCTAACATCTTTTAATTCAGTTAAGGAGTAAGTAGCTTCATTTACATTTCTCTTTCACAATTCACTTACCATTGTGTGGTGTCTACAATTAATCAGAGTGGTTCCACCCAGCCAGCCCCACCTACTCTGCACTTATTTACGACGAACGTGGGCGTGGCTGGCAGTTGAAAGGTCACATCGTAACATGATTTTAATGGAATGGGGAATCCTGTTCAATGTAATCACTCTAGGATCTCGAGCTCAAAGCAGGTTTAAAACCAATTAAAAAACAGATTTAGAGAAAATAATTACTCAACAGAGGAGCAACATAACCCAAAACCACTTAGAACGATTGCCAGCACAATAAACTAGTCAATAAAATAGTAAATAGCATTGCTATCCTGTACAGTACATGTACAAGCTTGCATGTGTAAACTATGTATGTATCCATGGTGATTATTATTATTACCACTTCTATTTCCTTCCTGGAAGGTGCTGGGGCTGGATGCCTGCCTGCACGGACCTATTGGGGCGGGCCCTCCAGGGAACTGCTGGCAGGAGCGGTAGCCGTAGGAGGGCTTTGGCGGGTAGGGAGAGCTCATCAAGTTAAATGCAGAATCAGAGGGGTCCACAGAGTATCTTTTTGGATCTATGGGGTCGACCAGGTAATCTTCCGGCATTGAAGTTTCTGCTGCTTTGAAAAAAACAAAAAAAACACAGAGAAAGATGTTTTCAATTTTGAAAGTCACAATATAGAGAAGTCTTGTTTCTAAAACAAACAAACAAACAAAAGCAGTCACAATTTGAAAGGCTATCGTTGCAAAACCTTGACAGTCTGAAGGTATGAAACAGAGACTAACAGAAGCAGATTGGAGTAAAAGAGAGAAATCCTCCACAGAAAAAGGATGGCTGTTCTTCAAAAATGTAGTACTAGAGGCGCAAAACAATTACATCCCTAAAGTAGACAAATCTAAATGTAAAACCAAATTGCCAAAATGGTTTAATAGATCAATTAAAAAAAATATTCAGCGAAAAAAGGCATTTTACAGAGCGTTAAAAAGGGACCAAAAACAAAGTACACAGAAAGAGTACACGGAACTGCAAACGCAAGTCAAAAAGGAAGTTAGAAAGGCCAAGAGAGAAATAGAAATGAACATTGCTAAGGGGGCTAAAACCAATTCCAAAATGTTTTTCCAATATTACAACAACAAGAGAACATTCAAAGAGGAGGTTAAATGTTTAAGAGATACAAATGGCAAAATCATAGATAAAGAAAAAAAAAATAGCAAATATATTAAATGATTACTTTTCACAAGTTTTTATAAAGGAGGATACTGACAACATGCCCCACATGTCAACCAGTTCCTATCCAGTTTTAAAAAACTTTAGCATAACCGAGGCAGAAGTGTTAAAGGGACTAGGAGCTCTTAAAATAAACAAATCCCCTGGGCCGGATGAGATCCTCCCAATAGTACTCAAAGAAATGAAAGAAGCTATTTACAGACCGCTAACCAAGATCATGCAACAGTCTCTTGACACAGGGGTTGTACCGACAGACTGGAAAATTGCAAACGTAATACCGATCCACAAAAAGGGAAACAAAACTGAACCAGGTAACTACAGACTAATAAGCCTGACTTCTATTATATGCAAACTTATGGAAACTATAATAAGATCCAAAATGGAAAATTACCTATATGATAACAGTATCCTGGGAGACAGTCACATGGTTTTAGGAAAGGGAGATCGTGTCTAACTAACCTGCTTGATTTTTTTGAGGATGCAACATCAATAATGGATAATTGCAAAGCATACGACATGGTTTATTTAGATTTCCAGAAAGCTTTTTACAAAGTCCCACATAAAAGATTAATTCTCAAACTGAACGCAGTTGGGATTCAAGGAAACACATGTACATGGATTAGGGAGTGGTTAACATGTAGAAAACAGAAAGTACTGATTAGAGGAGAAACCTCAGAATGGAGTGTGGTAACCAGTGGAGTACCACAGGGATCAGTATTAGGTCCTCTGCTATTCCTAATCTACATTAATGATTTAGATTCTGGTATAGTAAGCAAACTTGTTAAATTCGCAGACGACACAAAACTAGGAGGAGTGGCAAACACTGTTGCAGCAGCAAAAGGTCATTCAAAATGATCTAGACAAGATTCAGAACTGGGCAGACACATGGCAAATGACATTTCACAGAGAAAAGTGTAAGTGTACTGCACACAGGAAATACAAATGTGCATTATAAATATCATATGGGAGATACTGAAATTGGAGAAGGAATCTATGAAAAAGACCTAGGAGTTTCTGTTGACTCAGAAATGTCTTCATCTAGACAATGTGGGGAAGCTATAAAAAAGCCAACAAGATGCTTGGATACATTGTGAAAAGTGCTGAATTTAAATCAAGGGAAGTAATGTTAAAACTGTACAATGCATTAGTAAGACCTCATCTTGAATATTGTGTTCAGTTCTGGTCATCTCGCTACAAAAAGGATATTGCTACTCTTGAAAGAGTGCAAAGAAGAGCGACCAGAATTATTCTGGGTTTAAAAGGCATGTCATATGCAGACAGGCTAAAAGAACTGAATCTATTCAGTCTTGAAAAAAGACGACTACGCGGCGACCTAATTCAAGCATTCAAAATTCTAAAAGGTACTGACAATGTCGACCCAAGGGTCTTTTTCGACCTGAAAAAAGAAACAAGGACCAGGGGTCACAAATGGAGATTAGACAAAGGGGCATTCAGAACAGAAAATAGGAGGCAGTTTTTTTACACAGAGAATCGTGAGAGTCTGGAATCAACTCCCCAGTAATGTTGTTGAAGACGACACCCTGGGATCCTTCAAGAAGCTGCTTGATGAGATTCTCTGATCAATAAGCTACTAACAACCAAATGAGCAAGATGGGGCGAATGGCCTCCTCTCGTTTGTAAACTTTCTTATGTTCTTATGAAGTACGCTTTTTTAATTTTTGGTTTACTTAAGCTGGGTAATCCCCACAGTCACACAGCCAAATATTCTGTATGACAGGGTGTGAAATGTGCCAGTACAATCACCTTTTAAAGCACTAATGTATTGCACTTGGTTGGGTTTACTGTTGCAGAACACTTGCAGAAGGCTTTCCAGATGTGCAATTTAATACTGGAAATTACTATTTCACAAAAATAACAAAATTAAAATTTAAGCTCCTTTTAATGGAAAGCTTTAAACTTTGGCTATTTTGTATTTTCTATGACAAAAGGCTGCAAAATGTCACAATTAAGTTTTTTTTTTTTTATTAAAGACAATCTGATTTTTAAAACTTGAATATATTAAAGATGTATCGACTGGTTTCACAGACCCTGACTAGCACTAATCTTAGACTACTCAATATTAATTTAAATTAGTCCATGATTAGTGTTAATCATAGTCTGTGAACCCAGCCCTAAGTTATACTGCCACAGTATGTATTATTCTATTATTAAGATCTATCGTTTGATCAAAACAACTTGGTGCTCCAGTTTGTTTGTTAGAAAAATGATAACACACAAAATAAGAAAAACACCAAGTGCTTTGTTCAGTTGCTGTAAACAGAATTAGGAAATTGTTGGTCATATTGCTTAAAACTCAAACATTTACTAATGCAGGTTATTACAAGAGAAGAGTTATTTATTTTTGGCATGGGCTAAATAAAATATGTACAGCAACACCATTACATTGATTTTAAGACGTATGCTATTGGATTTATATCTATAGTTCATGTGAGACTGCACAAGTAAGCTCCCAGTGTTGTTACTAATACACATATGGGGTTTGTACAATAAGAAAAAATGTTTCACTTACCTAAACAAAAAGTCTGAATACTGTAAATACTGTAACTTGTTTAAACAAAACTACTTTGAGAATAACTAGGCTATCCCACTGCAGTTGCTTAATTGGGACACTGAAAACAGTTTACAGTAGAAAAAGTCAGAACGGCAGTGTGGCATGGTGAAAACTCTGCCGGTGCACTGGAGTGTGTCTGTGTGGGTGATACTGGGTGGCAGAGAGGGGGTTCAATTCCTGCAGCATTCTGGTCTCTGAGTCTCATTGCCGATGCTACCCAGTCACAGGCAGTCATAATGGTGATTAACAGTAAGTTAGAAGTGGATGGAATGTACTATGCCTCGTTTTGTATGGGACGTTGAATAAAAGAGTGTTTATATGAAAATGACCTTTTCCTTCTCTTTGTTCATAGGAACACGAACATTGATCATTGTATACTGTTATTCTGATGTTTGTGATCCTGCATTACAGGAATGGCATCCATACCATAACGTACCTAAACCGTGGTACGCCGTAAAACTGCTATACTGACCCATCCCTATATAGAAATCTTCTGGACATCAAAGAACCTGAAACACATTATTTTTCCATGAATCCATACATTGTCAGTTATGAATAATATAGGTAGTTGGTCGCTGTCTGGGATGCAGACAGAGTACCTAAAATAAGAGCTAAAAAAGAAGGGCCATCTATAAAACTTTGACAAGTCTGTTTTATTGAGAGTTAAATTATTCATATGCAAAATGAAGCCATTGCCTGTGTTTGAAATAATGACAGACAAAAGACATTTAACAGCCGGCATTTACATCCTTACAGGGGCTATTCAAAAATGCAGCTCTTATCACCAATAGAATCCATCAGGCTATAAAACACTGTATGCATTACCACTTACGAAACAGCCTACAAAGCAGTTCAGAATTTGTCTAACCCCATATAATGAAGAAAATGCGGCCTGGCACAAAGAAAGTAATCAACAACAACGACAACCCATAAGAGCTGTGCACCTCACAAACCATACTGAAACGCAGCCAGACATCCAGCTCCTGCCTGCCTGGTTCACAGTCTGGAGCCTGGATGCTTCAGTGCTGGCTCTGGGGAAATCAGTGTTGCTCACTATATTTACTTGGGCATGATTGGATCACCACAGCAACCAAAAACCAGAGCACAAAAGGCCAGAATGTGCCAGCCCCATATCCTCAGAACAGAGGCAAACTGCTTGCAATGTCTACCACTGGCAGAGTAAACAGTGATGTGGCTCATTCTGCATACTACTATATGCATTGTGTTACTATTGCAGTAGTAACAATATAAAACTGATGGACAGGAATTCAGTTATATCCCTAGATTTATATACTGTCAATAACTTTTGCTAAAGAATGCCCTAACCAAAATTCATCACAACTGGATAAGCTGCTCTTGTCATGTGTACCTGTATATAAGACTTATTTATTACGAATCGTATCGGAGGTTAAAAACCAACAGTAATGATCAGGTGAATCTGTGTAAGGTGAAACCTCTAATATCAAAAGGCAGATCGATCGCTACACATTATTTTAATTTATTCTGTTAGTGCTGGCAAGGGAGAAACTAGAAAGCAAACCAGAGTAAAATACTTGAATACGAACACTGTCTAAAGACTGGAACACAAAAAGGAGATCTACTAAAATGGATACCTATTATTTATTTCAATTTTTAGCAGCTAAATCTCATAGCCATTTTAGCAGCAGAAGGTGTGTGTAATACACCACACATAAGTTATCACACGATTACAGGTGTGTTTGGTTTATCAGACAGTACTGTTGATCAAAGATCAGATCATTGACTCTCTCGATACATACTGTATACACATCTCATCATAGGAACAAAAATAGATTGAGCCACTGACCTAACATCCTTACTCCACCAGGCAGTAGTCTCCCTCTGACGTGATTGGTTCACATCACCTACCCCTTTTCAAAGAAACGCCCTTCATTTCCACTATTTACAACAAGAGAAAATGGCTGAATGCGAAAAAACTGCCGAACAGCAATTCTTGTGACTTAATTAATTACAAAACATATTACACAAGAAAAATGCTCCAAACAGTAAAATGGCGATTAAAACTCGACGATGTAAACAAATATGGTGGCCAGAATTTAAACTCTATTACGCAACAGTCAGCAAGCCAGACAACCCATAACTATGCGGTATGAACTTCAATAACAGTCTCTGTTATTTATTTATGTTATCATGCTGTATCAGCTATATTTAAGCAAAATATATAAAGTCATATTTATTAGCCAACCTTGCCTCACTTATTTTCTTGACTAATTAATATATTAAATATATACTGTAGACTCAGCTCATAGTGGAAAACTAAATACCCCTTGGGAAAACTAATGTTACTTCCAGGGTGCAATGCCCTCAGCTTTGGGCATTATAGCCCCCTGTCGGTAACAATAATCTTCCCTCAGGGCAATAATTTTCCACTATGGCCCTCCTCTCCAGTCCATATTTTTAAATAAATAAATAAATAAATAAATAAATAAATTATATATATATATATATATATATATATATATATATATATATATATATATATATATATATATATACATACACACACACACACACAACACATAGTAACATAAGAATAATTAAACAGCATAATTAATTTTAACGTGAAACAATTTCCACGAGATGCAAAGACATTTCAGGTGACTGCGTCACATACCAGGGTCTACCATGTATTTGAATACATGTAAAATAGGTATATTTGTTGTATTTTGCAGGTACTCACTGGAGTGTGCATTCCCCTCAAAGTACTTCTCACTGTGGTAGGAGGCTGCACTGTGCTGCATGAAAGGCTGATCACTGAAGAGATTCTCACAATGCAGACTACGGCACATCTTCTTCAGAAACCTCAGTACATAGCCAATACTGTTCACTACTGGCAGGCTAAGGAGGTGCTGTTTCCCATCAAATGTGGCTGCAAACCAAAAAAAACATAAAACTCTCAATGAAATTCTGATGTGGATTCACTTTTTTTTGTTACCAATTTATTTTTATTAATGTATTGTAAATGAAAAACGTAATTTTATTTCCTTTTTCTCTCTGAGGTTCCTGCAATGTAAGGCTCTATGTACGTGTAAATTCTGTTACATTTTACTGCATGAGCAAGTCATTTGTGATCCTTGTTCTTCAGACCTCTAAGCTATCCTGGGCAGATTACTTCTAGAAGAAACAACAGCTAACAATTTCAACATAGGAAAAGAAAAACAGGAAGAAAAACACACTTTATGAAACGAGGTCAGGAGCCATAAATGGAAACAGAACTGTCAAATATACTGGCTAGGGCCATTGCCTTCCTTTTAGTATTCTTGTGAATACAAAGGACACTTAGAAATGAGTCCCAGTGTGCAAAAGCTACATCCAGATCGGATTCCTTACTATTCACTATATTGGCTGGGCAAGGGCACAGGTGCACATTTTAATGTACAGAATCCCATTGGTAATAAAACGATGAACACTTCCCTTTTACATCAGCCCCCTTTTTATGTCATTTGCCAGTATCAAAATATATTCATATGTAAATGTATGTGCTTATTATGGAATAAATTGGTTCAAGACCTAAACTGCATAAACTGATTCTTGCTCATTTAGAAAATGTCTGATCCACATTCTGCTTACTGCACACCAGAATAATTAATGGAGGCAGCCTACAGTGCAGCTCAAGCTACAAGAAAGAATCATTTTAAAACTGCAAGCTTATTTCAGAACACTGAATTAATTAATTTTATGTTCCCCTGTTCTGGTTGTCAGTTTGCAAAGTCTAAGGTACACCCTCCATAGGCACCACTGCCAATTCAACACTGCAGCAAAGCCCACAACTAGGTTGACAAGGCTTGGCATGTACAGTAAAAATCTAAGCATTCATTTCAATATTTTAAATACGAACATAGGAAAATGTATGGGCCATGACCCATCAATGCTAGTCCAGTTCCTATGGGCTGATTGATCCCAAAATGTTGTCAAGTCAGATCTTAAAGGATCCCAATTACCTATCTTCAACAAGAGAGCTAGTTAACCCCTTCCACACACTCACCACCAACTGTGTAAAAAAAAAAAAAAAACTTCCTTAGTTTCTATGCCAAGTTTAAAGTATTACCTGTTGTGAAATTTGTCAACCCCAGCTGTTAAAAATCCCCATCTAATCCTTCTTTGTTCTAGGCTAAACATATTCAGTTCCCTCAACCTATTCTTCCACCTATCTACTTTCAAAATGAGACACCAAAGCCAGAATACAGTCTAAAAGTTGAATCCTTTGAACACTTCGAATGTTGCTGAAGACCCAACACTGCAAATGATGAAATTGTCGTGGTTCCATACCTGATATTTTCTCTCCACCATAACCTTGAGTGAGCAGAGAGAAGACAGCCTTTTGCTGGAAAGCACAGTCAATGCACGCTTGCACTGCTTGCTGCAACACTACGGACGGTCTGTCTGGCCCAAAATGATCTGGAAGCTGTTGTACTTTTTTCCTGTCAAGATTAGGACCTGCGTTGGCTTGCTTGTTTATATAAATGCAAACTGTAGATACAATGCAGGAAGAGAAAATACAGAAACAAATTAGCAACTGAGAAATCTACAGTGGCTAAAGCAAATTGATATATACCTTTTGCTCTTTTGCTTGTAAGATTATACTACTGAAGTGTTCAGATATGTTTTGAAGTAGAACAAAAACATTTTTAAAAATCTATTTATACTAAAACAAAATGCATTACTTGTTTCAGTCTTTTTAACTGGTAAAATCCTTTTTATACTATAATCATACAGAGAGGATACGTATTGTGCAGTTACTGACAAATTACAAAAATATACATGATTTTTGATACTACTAGTATAAAATTACTTTACAGCTCTGGAAAAAATTAAGAGACCACTGCAAATTTTTCTTAAATCAGCATCTCTACATGTATGGCAGCCATTCCACTCCAGTGTCTGTTGCATTCCAACACAGGCACACCTCATTCGACTGAATGAGGTACTGATTAGGGGATCACCTGAACCAAATCTTATTTAACGAGGAAAAGTATAAAAACCACTCCTGTGGTCATCACTGTCCTCTTGCAATAGGACCAGCTGGATGGCAAAACAGTGCTAGTAGTACCTCAAAAGTAATTGGAATCAAAAAATAACTATTGACCATGCCCAAAGAGTTGAAAAGGAAAGTTTTGAGTGAGGAAAAGAAGGGTTCAATTCTGGCTTTACTGGCAGAGGGATACAGTGAGCGTCGGGTTGCTCCATCCTTAACATTTCAAAGACGGCGGTTCATAAGAACAAGGTCAAGCAGCACAAATTGGGCACAACAAAGCTACAGACCGGCAGAGGGCGAAAACAACTCTCCACTGACCGGGATGACCGCCAATTCATTCGAATGTCACTCAGCAACCATAGGATGACATCAAGTGACCTACAAAAAGAATGGCAAACGGCAGCTGGGGTGAAGTGCACGGCGAGGACGGTTCGAAACAGGCTCCTAGGGGCAGGGCTGAAGTTGTGCAAAGCTAGAAAAAAGCCCTTCATCAATGAGAAGCAAAGAAGAGCCAGGCTGAGGTTTGCAAAAGACCATAAGGATTGGACCGTAGAGGACTGGAGTAAGGTCATCTTCTCTGATGAGTCCAATTTTTAGCTTTGCCCAACACCTGGTCGTCTAATGGTTAGACGGAGACCTGGAGAGGCCTACAAGACACAGTGTCTCGCACTCACTGTGAAATGTGGTGGAGCATCGGTGATGATCTGGGGGTGCTTCAGCAAGGCTGGAATCGGGCAGGTTTGTCTTTGTGAAGGACGTATGAATCAAGCCAAGTACAAGGTTGTCCTGGAAGAAAACTTGCTTCCTTCTGCTCCGACAATGTTACCCAACTCTGAGGATTGGTTTTTTCCAGCAGGACAATGCTCCATGCCACACAGCCAGGTCAATCAAGGTGTGGATGGAGGACCACCAGATCAAGACCCTGTCATGGCCAGCCCAATCTCCAGACCTGAACCCCATTGAAAACCTCTAGAATGTGATCGAGAGGAAGATGGATGGTCACAAGCCATCAAACAAAGCTGAGCTGCTTGAATTTTTGCGCCAGGAGTGGCATAAAGTCACCCAACATCAACGTGAAAGACTGGTGGAGAGCATGCCAAGATGCATGAAAGCTGTGCTTGAAAATCAGGGTTATACCACCAAATATTGATTTCTGAACTCTTCCTAAGTTAAAACATTAGTATTGTGTTGTTTAAAAATGAATATCAACTTATTTTCTTTGCATTATTCGAGGTCTGACAACACTGCATCTTTTTTGTTATTTTGACCAGTTGTCATTTTCTGCAAATAAATGCTGTAAATGACAATATTTTTATTTGGAATTTGGGAGGAATGTTGTCAGTGGTTTATAGAATAAAACAAAAATGTTCATTTTACCCAAACACATACCTATAAATAGTAAAACCAGAGAAACTGATAATTTTGCAGTGGTCTCTTCATTTTTTCCAGAGCTGTATATTTATTAGATTTTTTTAGAAAACATATCCAAAAGACAACTGCATCAAAATTTGTTGTCAGACTCACTATTGCATCTACAGTATACAGCAATTGACACATTGTATTAAATAAAAGTAAGAAATGCAGCATAAAACTGGAGAGAGAAAGCGAGGCGAGACATGAGCAATAAACTGGTTTTGTACAGTACGTTTCACATACTACTGTACATCTTCATAATAGCACAAAAGTAAAATTACAGCTATACAAAGCTTGAAACCTACCTGACTGTCACTATACTGCTAGGAATAAATTGACAAATATTTCAAATACTATCCCCATTTTAAGGAAATAATTTAAAACTCTAGAATGCAAAACATATATCATTCAGAAAACAGAAACCAAATATATCACAGTTCCTTTTGTCAACTTTTTTTTTTTTTTTAAACCTGGTTAACAGTCTGTATTGTGTTGCACATGCTAGGCAGAGATAATGTCTGACGTACAGTACTCATTTAAAGTGCGACACAATATTTGTTGCTCTGTGGTGCATCTTACAAGTTCGAAGAGACGCTGCACATATGCTCACACACATTGATTCTTCATCACTGCAGACCTGTTTAACCACCATACACATACGGAACGTTTCTGTTACTTAACACTGTGTAACCAGAGCTTTATACCTGCAGATTTCTCAATATAGTAAGTCATTCATACCGTTTCGACTACTCTGCTAATAATAAGGGTGTTGAAGTTTAATCCTTTAGGAAATTAAACAGAATATAAGATAACACATTTAAACACCAGCATAGCTGTAATGTTGGTGACCACTGAGATAACCCATAAATAGTAACATGCCAAAAGAGCTTAAAAAAATAAATGACAACAATATTAAGATGATAAACCTATGTATAAAACACTAATGTTACATAGGTGTATAAGAATATGAATAAATACAGAATATTATATTTATTATATAAACATTAACATAATCCACATATATATTTCTGAGAATGTTTTAAACGCCCCTAACTAACTAATAAATAAATAAATAAATAAATAAATAAATAGAATAAAAAGATAATTTCCATAGTGAAAAGCAGGAAAAAAAATCTTAGGCCAAAAATATTATCATCCTTATTAAGATGTTTTTGGTTACCTTCTTATTCCTAGCATGGTTCATGAAGAGATTTTTTTGTTTGTTTTTTTTTATCATGACAAAACTAAATACAAACCACCATCGAATCATATTTAGGTTGTATTTTTCACAATTTGGCTATCAAAATGTTCATTACAGTCAAGGATATTTTACGTGCACGGTCTCACACAGACTAACTCTCCTCTACAGGAATCAAATGTAGTGCTCCATATTTGAATATGTGTTATGGTCAGGAAATAAAATATTTGGTATTTCAGTACTAGTTACAGTTAACCACTTGAGATGCAGCAGTTAAGCAACTCATTGTGGCTTTTATTACTCAAATCTTATTTAAACATTCACTGAAAATCAATAAAATCGGGCCAATGCCCTATTTGAACCCTTATGGAAATATTATTGTACTATATATTACCAGCACCAGGGTTTTCAAAATAAGCCGGCGACTGGCACTATCCACCGTCTAAAACAATATTTACACAGGCTACTTTTATTAAAAAATATTAAGATTATTTTTGGGTATTGTACCAAAAAAAAAGTATTCCTTCTGCAATGAGATATTGGTTGGGTAATGTCATGTATGGAGGTTGTGCTACTTTCAGAAGAAAGGCATGCTGGGATATCTGCTGAGCCTTGTCAGCTGACGGCAGAAGATGAATGTGAGAGGGAGTTCTGAGGAGGAAGAGAGTTTGAAAGACACCATGCCAAAATGTTGCCAAATCTGGATGACTCCAATGCTTGCTACCAATGTAACATTTGTTCAAGTTTCTTTATTATGAAAAGCTATTTTATTGAGGTTAATGTTTAATATTTAGTACATTATACAAAAAAATAACCATAAGTACATTATTTTTACTTTAACTATAAAATAGAAATCTTGGAAAACTATACCGCATAAAAAACTGGTATTTGTGACATGTACCTTATTAAATTAAGAAACTCCTTTGTTATTTGCATTTTCAATGCTACTCTGTGAATGTCAGAATATGATACGTCCGTACTGCAGTTTGTGTTAAAATGTCTGTACTTTTCATTTACACCATAATGCAGTATTTTATGTATGTAAGTATTATTGTCTATGTATTTAAATATCTTGAGTTATTTGAGACTGAAGCATAATAAATATATTAATAAATCAGCATATAAAGGCAGCAGTTAAATAAAATTGAGGAATACTAGCTTATTTATGAATAGCTTCAGTATCAAACGATAATTAATGAAATAGAAAGGATAATCTCTGAAGACAACTATTGTTGATTATATATGGATGGTTACTGCATTCTTCCACAGTTCAGCTATCTGTTCACTCAACTTCTTTAGAATGCAGACTTTGCTTACATTCCATTTTGTTTATAGCTTCCAAAGGTATTTTTTTAGTGGGGTGGTCCCAAAGTTTAGGTACACTACTCTCTATAACTTGTAAGATTTAAAGCAGTGGTGGTATATTTAAGTTGAGTGAAAGAGAATATTTTGCATCAGAGTACTCATTGATTTTCTTAGCAAATACCAGTTTTTTCCAGACAGTCTTGTATTGCAGGAGCCTACTTGATCTCGTCTTGCTGTGAGCAGTGTGAAATAAAGCTCCTTCATTGCACTAATGGAGTACTTTGTCAGACACTACACGCAGACCACTATTAGTCTAACACATGCTTAAACCATGCAAAAATGTGTGAATGCGCCTCGATGACATGGGTGCCCTTGTAAGTGCCACATGCTTCAAAACTAATTGAAAACCCTGCATTACATGCATGTTATCAGTTGTATTTGAAGGCTGTCATGGAGGGTCAGTCTACATTCTCAATTTTTAAATTGTACAAGGTGGCTTCTGTGAAGAGTACTAATGCTTCTCGCTTTCCAATAATTGTGCATAAATAACAATACGTAACACAATTTTTGTTCCTGGGTAGTAAGTGTTATTTCCTAATTGCTTATGCCTCAAAAGTATAGAAAATGGCTATTATTCCCCACAAACTTTGCTTTTGTTAAAAGGACAGAGATATTTCAAAATATCACTATTTCCAATGGGAAAACGAGCACATGTGTCTTTTCGTTCACATAAAGTCAGAAAAAAACAACATATGAATCCAAATTAACACGTATTTATACTAAAGGAATACAAAAATGACTACAAAAGTCTTAGAAGTGAGTAGTGTTTCGAGATTTACGATTATACTGTATTTACAGTAACGAAAAGACACACATTTGCTTGTTTTCCCATTGGAAATAGTGATATTTTGAAATATCACTGCCCTGGTGTGGCAGTGCGATTGCCCTGCACAGTGGTAAATTAGTGTTGGTGTGGTTTATATGTGGGAATGGGTTTATTTTGTGACGTTTTGGTACTTGATTAGTTTGATTGTATTATTGTTTACAGACGGTCGATTGAGACATGCTGCCTGCTATGCTTGGTTGAGGGAAGGGCAGCAAGTGATTGGCTGTGCTGGTCCTCAATCAGCAGGTGGGCGGGTCTCGACCGAGTGTCCGTCAGTTTAAAAACATCCGCGGGAGATTGCTCGGGGCTGCTGCAAGGCCTGCCGTTTTCACGGCACCTTTTTGAGTTATAGTTTGGGGTATTGTGTTTTTATTTTGCACTTTTGTGTACGGTTTACTGTATTTGTCCTCTGTGCGTTACCATCGCTGGTAACGTCACATGACCGCCTTTATTTTACTTTCACTTTCTGTTTGTTGTTAATAAATCCTGCGCGCCTGTGCCGGCGTTTCAACACCAACCTCAGTCTCTCGGTATGCTTGAACAGCGGCTACCCACACGCGTGACTCGAGGAAGACCCTGTCACACCTGGTCACAAAAGCAAAGTTTGTGGGGAATAATAGCCATTTTCTATACTTTTGAGGAATAAGCAATTAGGAAATAACACTTACTACCCAGGAACAAATGTATATACATATATATATATATATATATATATATATATATATATATATGTTACACGGTGTAATTGCCTGTCAGATATTCAATTTGGGAACGGGTGCTGATTACACCTCTTATTTAGTGATATGGACCAACGTCCACTCATAGCCATTCCATGGTCTCCAGTACCACCAGGTGTGAAAGCTGGTAACCAGTGCCAGGCTCAGTAAATGGAAACCTTAGTTTTTCTGTTCTCTTTTTAGCTCAGAAATTCTGGGCTCAGCACCTTACGCTGGCTTTGTCTGTTTTTTGTTTTCTCAAACTACACTTCTCAATCACTTCTCAAGCTAAAACGTTCAAGAACTGGAGACTTGGTGCATTTTTTTTGTATTACTTGAATTCTCCTGTTGAAAGCAATAGCACCTGCACATAGTTGAGATCTGACCACATGATTAATGGAAATTATAGCACAGCTAGAGCCCTATTATTTTCATTACAGAAATAGTGCAGATTTCCTATCAATTTATTTTTAAATATATGGTATACAGCCTATTACATTCAGTCAATGGTGCTTTACAGTGTGCTAAACCAACACAGTGTGGTCATTGCTACTGTGCTTTCACTTTAACTCTTGAAACAACAGGGTTTGCAAACACAGTCCCTGGAAAAAATATACTGTGTTTCAGAATGTATTTTAGTCTTATTAAATGCTTCAGGGAAGGGACGATTACTTCCAAAAGACATTGGGATGTATTATTGCTCTTTGACTATTTGCTACTGGACCAGTGCTTGGCTTTTTGGCCTATTCATATATCCTGCAAACAGCTGTATTAGTTCAATTGTACAGTGCGTTCAGATTTCCAGTCAGTGTTCAGACAGCCAAATTCATTCTCCTAAAACACAATGATGGAGGGTTTTTCTCTTTTGCTGCAGAATGAGCAATCTGACACAATGAAGGCTAATATCAATCTGTGTTATTCTGCAAGCTACGAAGTACCATTTCACTGTGGTGGTGGTGGTTGTGGGTGGGGGTGTGGGAGTCGGGTCTGTCACTAATGAATGCAGGCAGAACTAATTTCTAACAATCTCATTAGAAAATAATTAGGTGCAGAATATCTTTCAGCTGAAAACAAGCCGTAATGCATTAGGGGCTTTGGATTTGAAAATCTGGGAGAGGTCAGACTCGCTCTCCCCTCCCTCCCCTTCCTGGTGTGATTGGTTTACTGGCTTAACCTGTGTGGGGTAATTGAAGAGGGCAACTGGCAACCAACCATTTGACAGGGAGACCAGAGGTTTGACGTGCTTAACAGTAAAGAGTCAGCTTCTCTGACCACGGCTATAACGGCAGGTTCCTGGTTATATTCCTAAGTGAATTTATACATTCTTCCACAGTCACAATTCTTATGTTTACCGTTTCATCAAAAACAAGAGGGTTGAAGAGCACCCTTTATTGTATCTGCTAGTGCTGCACATTAGATTCCTGAACTTATAACAAAGAAAAGGGAGCATGAAATACTATATTCACTGGCTTAATTAGTAACACTTAGTAGAATATGATGAAACCATACTGTGGCTGATTGATCCATTGTTCTCTGCACACAGAAAAACATAGCTGTTTACTGCAGCACAATGCTTATCAGCTAGTACATACAAAACATTTAATTGGTCCTTGTGTTAATATGGCAAGTACGATTTATAACGATCAAAACCATTTGAAAATAAACAGTCCCAGCAACAGACGGTGGCAACCAAGAGGAAACTGGTAAATACAGCCATCTTAGGAGAAAATATACATTAAGCTACTAGGGACTATCTGGTGTGTGTGTGTGTGTGTGTGTTTTTTTTTTTTTTTAAGAATGCTTAACAAAGGTGTTAACATACATACAGCAGTGTTGTTTTCTCTAAAAGGTTGGCCAATACACAAACAGAACCAAAAACAGGATGCCTGCCTTTTAAAATGGGACATATCACTAAATTTCAGATCTGAAATGAATAAAAACAATGACACATATTGTACTTTCATTTGAAATCTAGATGATCCTCTATCATTTCTGCAGGTGAGTGCATGACATGGCTTGCAGCACTTTGAATCCACCACATATACAGTGACAGATACATGTGCTGATGGCTACAGGCTACACTTTACTGGAAATGAATGCTACCTGGCACCAACTCCTGTCTTTCAACTGTATTTGAAAACACAACACATTTTGCACTGTATAATGCGTAAAACTATTGTACTCCACTTTGTGTTTGACCCTGTCCCCTTTATCAGCAGCTATCCACTGTGTATCAACCCCTGATGTGTTTCAGCATCCCATGAATCAATCTGCTATTGTAACTCCTGGCAGCTGTAGAAGAAAAAAGAAGCCTGCATATGTTGCCCCCTTTTTTCTTTCTTTTCTAAGTAAGCTACTATATATATATATATATATATATATATATATATATATATATATATATATATATATATAGAGAGAGAGAGAGAGAGAGAGAGAGAGAGAGAGAGAGAGAGAGAGCGAGAGAGAGAGAGAGAGAGAGAGAGAGAGAGAGCGAGCGAGAGAGCGAGAGAGAGAGAGAGAGACTAGAGGAGGAGGCTCATAATGGGAAACTACGGCCTCCAAGGAAAGAACTATAGTTACCGTCAGGGGACTATAAAGCCCGAAGCCGCAGGGGCCTTTAGTTTCCCCACTATGAGCTGAGGTCTGCAGTCCATATTTGTTTTCTGAATCAGTCAAGAAAGTAAGTGAGGCAAGTTTGTTTACTAAATATGATTTTATATATTGTGTTTAAATACAGCTGTTACAGAACAAATTACAGTTGTAGTTATTTACGTGGTCGAGTTGGAATTTTAGGAAGTCAGAAAACACTGAAAGCAAAGTTTTTATGACGATTCTAATGTTTGCACCCTCTATTTTGTAGTATATTTTGTAATTAATTTTCTGTGATGTCAAAAAACGCTGTGGAGCATGAAATAAATAACACACATTTTACCGTACATGTGGTTTCTCTCTTTTCTAATGTCATTATATGGGGTACCATCTGGTTAATTTTACTCCAAATAGATATTTTACTCCAATGTGGTACATAAAAAAAAAGGTTCAAAATAAAGAATATTTGTTAAAATTTTGAAAAAATTCAAAACATGAAAAAGGACTCTCTATAAATAAATACATAAATCCTTCAAATGATGACAGATCTTCAGTTGCTTGTGGAAAGAAATCAATTCCCCACCTTTAATTGAATTAATTCCAGGCCAAGGATTTGAAAGCTTGGCCTGTGGTACAGTCAAAGGCTACAGCAGTGAATGGCCTGGCTAGACTATATTATAATCCTACCTGTGAGCACTTGTGGGGTGACAGAGTGAGGAACAGTGGCGGCGTCTTGAGGTATGGAGCTCATGTCTGGCTCGGGGGTACTGCTGGGAGGGGAGATAGCCAGAGGAGTCATCACAATCCGAGACTTGAGCTGCGGGAGCATTAAGACCCTTATTATCACTGCAATGACACTTCAGAGGCACCAGATCTTCAAATACATTGCGGTAAGCAAAAAAAAAAAAAGAAATTAATAAATTGATCGCTCCAAAGCCTCAAAACAAATGGCTCCTTTGCTTAATTCAATGCATCATTTTGGATCTGGGATGAAAGTGCATTATAAGCGTGCTGTTTTTCTTTTCTTTCTTTTCTTTGAATTGACAACTGTCACTCAATAGACAATTAGCCCATAATGAGAGTCAGCAGCTCTGCAGCAGCGCAGTGAGGGGGTGGGGGGTGGGGGCATGGAATCGTGGATTTTAAGGCAGACTGGTAACCTTTAGCTAGGAGTGATGATCTGATATAATGGCTCATAGTAATTGCAATCTTTTGTTTCCCCTGGGATACTATTCTCTTGGTACTAGGAGATGTCTAAAATGTAAAATTACTGCCAGTTGTGCGCTAACACAATAGTATAAACAGGATGTGACAACTTCAATGAGAGTTGTGGATAGTGTTTTAGACTCCACTATACTGTAGTCTACATGGTCTTTTGTATACATAAAAAAAGTTTTTAAAAACAAAAAGCTACATCCAAATGAATGGCTACATGATTGAACAATAAAACAGCTCAAACCAGCACCAGCTCTTTTCAACTGATATTCACAACGCAGTCACACTGGCCATAGATTCAGTACATTTCTCCAGTGCTGCCACTATTTTTAGAATTTAGTTAAAGCCCTGATCTGCATAAAGCAGAAAATAATGTTACATTACACACAGATTACTCAAGAATGCAATGGTAAACACTGCTTCAGTTAGAAAAACTGTAGGGAAAATTATGGTTCATTAATTTAACATGTAACAATTGGCATAAAACAAAATATAATTGGTTGAATATTGGTTTTGTTTTTTGTTTTTTTATATATTAGTCAGCTTTCTCTCATTTTAAATGTTCATTATTGTTTGTAATTCGAAAGCATGCAACATATACAGCACAGTTTTGCTTTATTCATATGTATGTAAAATCAGCTCATGCACACAATAACCCAAA
This sequence comes from Polyodon spathula, assembly GCF_017654505.1. Lineage (NCBI taxonomy): Eukaryota > Metazoa > Chordata > Actinopteri > Acipenseriformes > Polyodontidae > Polyodon > Polyodon spathula. The sequence goes on from NC_054539.1 coordinate 60,387,156, forward strand.
CACCTAATGTTCAAGTGCGTGCTGAGCACAAAAGCGTCACAGCCCACAGTTGGTGCAAAACTGTAAAGTAAGGTGTCTGCACAGTTACACATGAACGTAATAAAACAAAACAGCAGATACTCCAGAAAGCTAACCAGTCAATGAAGGCATCCATGTAATCATGCCAACATAAGGAGGTCAATGAAATAGCTGGGATTCAAGATCTGCATCTCCTGGCTCCCAGTCTTCACACACCCTAAACATTTAAAGCAATATATTCAAGGCCATCCTGACACCAACCTTAAAGCCAGGCTTTCGGCCCCTCTTCTTAGGTACTTTCAAGGGCGAAAGGGACTCCGAGTATCGATTCTGGAAATCCATTTTGGAGACAGTGGAACGGAGAGGCGGTCTCCCCCGTTTTCTGCCTGGTATTTTCCCTCTCTGCCCGGGAATGAATGTGGGACTCATTGCAGGCGATTGCATTTCACTATTGTCTTGTTTCTGCACTGAGGCTGCAGGAATACTCATTGGACCTGGAAAAGGCAAGAAGGTGGCAGTCAGACGAGATGGTCACAATCAGCCCTGTTCTAAATACAACACAATCTGGTGACAAAGTGCAGATTACACCCTTTAATGCAACATATTAAAAAGTGTACACAATAGCTTCCTACTGTATCTTTTTCTTTTCAAGGAATCACTGTCATGAATGCACTAATGGTGCACATTAGGAGGAAATCATTGAGGCACCGGCAGACATAGAAAACTCTATCTTAGATTCTAATACAATAAACCCAAATGCTCTCATATCCCACGCTATTTAAACAGGACATATAAACAACACTACACAGCGTTATGTCTGAAGTCAATTCTGCACATTGTAAATAAATCATTAGAGCAAGCTACACAGTACAGATTCCCCATAGCTCAGAATGGTCTAAAGCCTACCTGCTGAATTTTTACAATATTAAGCCATTTTAGACATTCACGCAACAAACACATCTGTCTTAAAAACACTGTAGTATTTTTTTTTTAAACCTTACCTATTTGCTTCTCTAAAGAACTAAACCTTGTCCCTTTAATTTCACCCCTTCTGCTGTAGGCTCTCAGCATTCTCCCTCAACAAGCTGCACAAGCCATCTCCTCCCTGCCTGCCTGTACAGTCTCCTTATTGCTTCTGCAGCTCAGCGCTCCAGCTGCAAACATCTCATTAGACTAATGCATTCAGCACAGGGCAGAAAACTCGATTTACCATAGCTACAGCAATGAATTTCCATTACGATGACAGCTTCAACCACATCATGTCCGGAAAGCCAGCCAACCGCTGGCTTTCAAAGAATAAACGTATACTACACCCATAAAATGAGGCCTCTATAAAAGTGTGTGTATGTGTGTGTGTTTAGTGTGATGTGCCTTCCTTCCTCCCTGTTAATTTCACCACCAGAAATAAAGATAAAAACATATTTAAAATTGATTCAAAAGGAGAAAAGGCAGACAAACCTGTTTTGGTAAACCCTTCAATAACCAGAAACGTCGTTATTTTTTTTCTAACCCCCCCCAGCCTTGTCTAGTAGCTCTGGGTTGTAGAATCTCTTAGGCAGTTTATACTGGCTCTGCTAACTGTCCCTCTTCTGTTGCTATAGCAACAAGCCTATAACATGCTACTGCTGCCTGTCTCACACTACAACGTGGTCTAGTACGCAATTTGCACACAGTAATAGAAAAATAAGTAGGCTCTAAGCAGGTTTGGAGAAAGCATCCACAGATCCATGCAGACAAAAAAAACTGCAGGATGAGCTGTGTGTGTATGGATGTGTGTTTGTTAATGTTCATGGATTATGAGCCATTATGTCAGATGGAATACAGGGTTATTATGTATAATTATTACAGGGCTCGGCAAACCCACAAGCATTCCATCTATCTCTGTTAAACCATCACAGGGCCTCCCCAATGACTGCAGAAAAATAATATTTGTATCTGCTCAGACAGCAAGAAGTGATAAACAAGACAAAACAATAAGGAGCTCATCCCAAACTGTATATATTTTTTTCTGATAAATTATAGTTACAAAATCATTCAAGGCATGTTTCTGAAACCTACAGTAATTTTACAAAAAATAATCAAATTAACAAACTTAATTAACAAATAAACGTTTCTACATGTTACAAGAAGGCAGAGTGAAGAGACTAGTAGATTAGATGAAAAAAAAGCTACGAGAGATGTTCTTATATTGCACTCAGAATCATTCATTCAAACATATTATTATCACAACTGAATAAACACTAAGTAAATGTTAGTGTAACCCATAATTTTCACCCCTATCTAAATATTGTTTTTATGCACCCTACAGATTTCTCACATTGCATTACAATCTGTTCTGTTCTCCTAGTAGTTTTCAATACAAGATGAAAAAAACATTATTTAAACTTTCTATTTTATCGTACACATTTTCTATAAATATATATTTATATATATAGATCATATATATATATATATATATATATATATATATATATATATATATATATATATATATATATATATATATATCTATATATCTATCTATCTATCTATATCTATATATCTATCTATCTATATATACACACACACAACACACACACACACACACACACACACACAAGGTGTGTGTGTATATAGGATGGTTTGATGGATTGGTTGACATCTTTTGACCTTTACATATATACTTATTATTATTATTATTATTATTATTATTATTATTATTAGAACAGTTATTCAATGTGTTTATTTAAAGTGAATGGATCCATTCCAAAAAGTCCAGGTTTTAGCTTCAAGACCAGTCCAAATACTCAATACTGAAAAGCATATTTTTAAAATGAGCAGAGAATTACAGTTCCTGTAGATACCCAACTGTACTAACATTTTAGATAATTTTGTAGTAACTGATTCAGTGCATTAGATTATAAAACCATGTGAACAAATTATAACCCTGCACTGCTAGGTCTCTGTGAACTGGTGTTGACAAGCACTGTGAAAGACCACAGTGTTATCTGCAATACCACTTGAGCCCAGCTTAGCTGTGGCTAGTCCAGCACAGGCACCCTACAGTAGTCAAGCTGAAGGAGGCGGCGCCAGGCAGGTACTGAACTTTACCAATAAAGCCCAGATTTATTGTGTTTAAACTGAACCATGGCACATAACATGTGTAATTCAATTATGATGCAAGTAAAACTGCATGGCTATAGTAACATGTACATGTGTATAAATGCATAGTTAAGGGAATATTTACATGCTGTGGGTTGGATTTGTGTTGTATAATAAATGAATGGCCATATATGTGCTCTGATTGACTAAAACAACCTTCAGTGTTATATGTAATATAACTTTCTGCTGCTCCAGCTCCCCAGAGCGTAGCAGGGGAAGGGGAGTTTCCAAAATCATACATTCATGCAGGATCAGAAACCTTAGAAAGATGGAAATGTAGTGAATAGGGAATTCCACCCGGCTAAGGTATTTATGAAAATGACCCACTCGCTCTTCCCTTTGCGCACAGATGAATGCCTATTTCAGCAGAACCTTTTCATTTGTCTGTCTAATTATTTATTAAATTTGAGCTGCTCAGTTTACTGAACTATGAAGTTGTAATCAAAATGTCACTCTCTCCATGCTAATTAACGGGATTGTTGTAAGACAAGGAGGGGGTGTCCAGCCCCCGTTGTAGCAGAGTCAATCAGCATTCATAGCCATTTTCCTGAACAACCAGGTTTTATTGCACGCCAACTGGCTATGGATAACCTTGGCCTTCTGGACAGACCCTCAAAGAGATACACTTAAGTGTGGCCTTGGAGAGAGTCCAGAAATGAGCAACCAACTAATCTTGATTTATGAAGCTAGGTCAAGGAAACAGAATCTTTTTTAAGTGAGAAGGATTAGGGGGACTTTAATGGAGTCATTAAAATCTTGAAAGGAATATTAGAAACACTAGTCAATACTTTCCGCACAGTAAAGAAACTAGGACCAGAGGAAAAAGATGGAAATTCTGTTGTTGATCCTGAATAACTGGGATACTTTAAGACCAGACTTGACAATGATTTGGGATCATACAGACAAGAAGTGTAAAACACTCAAAGATTTTTTTCTTTTTTCGTATTAATGTCATTAATACTCTTTCATTTTGTACCACTAGTCATCTGGGGTCAATAAGAGACACCTGCTTCATGTTATAATCTTATACAAACAATCAAGCATGAAATGTACGCAACATGAAGGCCTACAGGATGCTGGATAAACAATACCTCATTGTTATTACCTGTGGCTGCTTTCTCAACTATTCATTTGATGGATAAATAGTGTACTGAGAATAAATCTACTACAAAATGTAAATTAAATTCTTCATAAGATTTATTCACATTACTAAATATAATGTAAAGGACTAGGGTTGACATTTTCAGCTGTCAATTATCGTCTGTAAATTATCACATTAACTGTGATTTATCGGCCAAATAAATAAAACATAAAAAATGATTGTAATTTATCAAATTTATACTTGAGCAGTATAACAACCGCCAGTCTAAGTCACTGAGTCTCTTGAGACGGGGGTTTTACCGACAGACTATTTAGATTTCTAGGAAGCTTTTGACATAGTCTGCATAAAAGATTAATTCTCAAACTGAGCGCAGTAGGGATTCAAGGCAATTCATGCACATGGATTAGGGAGTGGTTAACAAGTAGAAAGTACTGATTAAAGGCAAAACCTCAAAATGGAGCGAGGTAACCAGTGGAGAACCACTGATTTTGGTATAGTAAGCAAACTTGTTAAATTTGCAGGCAACACAAAAATAGGAGGAGTGGCAAACACTGTTGCAGCAGCAAAGGTCATTCAAAATGACCTAGACAGCATTCAGAATTGGGCAGACACATGGCGAATGACATTTACTAAAGAAAAAGTGTAAGGTACTGCACGCAGGCAACAAAAATGTCTATTATAAATACCATACGGGACAGCGGTCCTCAAAGTAATTTGGGCATGGGCATAAATTGATCTTACTTGGCTGTTTGCGAGCACACTGACTATTGCATAAGTGCTTATCTTACACACTGCCTTCTCGCGACACACAATATATATATATATATATATATATATATATATATATTTATATATATATATGCAATTCAAATATTTCTAAATAGCATGTTTACACAGATAACCGTGAATAAAAGTGTAGATAGCTTCTCGCTTTGTTTCAATTTGACAAATTTGTCAACACTACTCTGTTTTAAAGATCGCTCATCTGCAGTACAATTATTCAGAGAAAGTGGATTCGTAACTAAATCTACTACGGTGTTCTACCCGTCTGGTGAAATAAAAAAAAGAGAAATAGAAAATTCAATTCTAAATACTGAAATGTATTATTTTGCTCAATAACAGTCAGCAAAATTCAGTGGTTACCCGGCATAATAACACACCACCTCTGCTCACTCGCCTTCAATTTTCATGCAGAATACCGTGAACGGACTCTGCTTGCTTATGATTGGACAGCTGCGTAAAACTTGGCAGATATTTGACTCTCCTATTGGTTACAGTCGGTACCTGCACCTGAAACAGACACAGTTTATGTCCCACCCAGCTAACTTATGATTGGGCTACCGCAGAGACAATGCAGATATTCAACTGGTTGATCGTATCGCAAAAGCCATTCATGAAAAAAATAATAATAATGTTGCATACGTACAAGCACAGCATAAGCGAGCAGCGCTGTCAACAGACTGCTGTGACACTTTTGTTGGAAAATGTGTTTAAAGCTTTCTTTATTTTCCTACGCTACGACCCGCCAGAAATGTGTTCACGACCCAAAATTTAAAAACAGCTGCCGCAGGCACGATGGCCTGGCTTCGCGGGCACAACTTTGAGGACCACTGAGGGAGATACTGAAATTGATGAAGGAATTCATGAAAAATAGCTAGTAGTTTATGTTGACTCAGAAATGTCTTCATCTAGACAATGTGGGGAAGGTATAAAAAAAGCCAACAAAATGCTTGGATATATAGTGAAAAGTGTTGCATTTAAAAATCAATGAAAGTAATACTAAAACTTTACAATGCATTAGAAAGATCATCTAGAATATTGTTGTCAGTTCTGGTCATCTCGTGACAAAAAAAAAGGATATTGCTGCTCTAGAAAGAGTGCAAAGAAGAGTGACCAGAATTATTCCTGGTTTAAAAGGCATGTCATATGCAGACAGGCTAAAAATGTAATCTATTCAGCCTTGAACAAAAAAGACTATGCGGCGATCTGATTCAAGCATTCAAAATTCTAAAAGGTACTGACAATGTCGATCCCAGAGGACTTTTTGAACCTGAAAAAATAAAAAAGGACCAGGGGTCACAAATGGAGATTAAATAAAGGGGCATTCAGGACAGAAAATAGGAGGCACTTTTTTACACAGAGAATTGTGGGAGTCTGGAACCAACTCCCCAGTAATGTTGTTGAAGCCGAAACCCTGGGATCCTTCAAGAAGCTGCTTGATGATATTCTGGGATCAATAAGCGACTAATAACCAAACGAGCAAGATGTGCCGAATGGTCTCCTCTCGTTTGTAACCTCTCTTATGTTCTTATGTTATATGCTCCACAAAAAGAAAGGAGGCAGACTTTTTCTATTTAATTATCATTATTTTATCAGTCTTGTATTGATACTGTATGCATTATGTTCAGAGGATGGAGTTACACAATCTACTTAGTTATGCTGTATAGTGTTGAAGGGATAAGTAGGTTTGTATGCTTTGTGATCCGATTTGCTAAGTTTTAACCATTTAAATTGCAGTTAAAAACAAACAAAAACATTGAAGATCTGTGCATGGAAGCCATGATGTAAAGTGTAGAAAAACTATAGCATTAAAAGGATTCCAAGATACCAACCAATCATGCAGTCTTTTGATCAGCTACATTGTAAATGTTTGTATTTGGTGTAGGAAACATTTATATTGCACTTCTCAAAATATGCATCCTCATTTTATTTTGAGTCGCCAACCGCCACTCCCTTATCCACTCCTAAATACCAATGTCCCAATAAGGTGCAGAGTTTCTTTACCTGACAGTAATAGCATTTGCCCTTTGTAATAGTTGCGGCTGGCTGCCAGATGCTTCTTTTGTTTAGGGTTATCTTCCGAAAGATTTTGGTCAATACCAGTCCAGTAAATCCAGCAGATTGTCCGGTTATTAAAATCATTTGCCATTTTAGGTTTAAAGTCTCCGATAAAAGAGGCAGGCATGGTAGATCTTACACCATCCTCAATGTATCTTTACAAAAGCAAACATCGGAACTGAAAAAATAACAACATTATTTACTTTTATCCATTGTCCGTTTACACAATAATCTCTAACAAAATAGAGGGCAAATATCTTAAGTAAAATAACTTATCTTCCAATTTTCAGCAAAGACAAAGCAAAGTGAAAACGCTCGAGAACTTCTAATGCTGGAGTTAAAAAACAATGACTTATTTTAGTGTAACTGCAGAAGCTACAGTACTGAGGGTAATGAACAGAGACAAGAAGAGTCAGAGGTAAGTGTACACATGAAAAAGATACGCTAAACTAAATGAATTATTAAGTTTCATCAACAAGAATAAAGCCATAAGCATATCTGTCATAAAATAAGTATTACATATAAATGTGTTCAGTATGGTTACTTGCCTTCTTAAAATATTCTCTTTGTTGTGCTTATCATAATGAATTTCACCTTTACAGTTTAATTATTATTGTTGTGTTGTACTTGTGTTTTGTTTATTCTTTTTGTTGTTCACTGGAATGCCAAAAGTACATATCACATTTTTTTTTTATGTTGCAGCAATATTACAAATGCAACGCCATCAAAATAAACGACATTTAGAACCCGGAGTTGAAAGTTGCATGCCTCACAACACAGTGGCTGTGTGAAAGAGAACATATGCTATAAATGAGTTCCTTAAGCATAAATAAATCCTTATTTCAAGTTAAAATGACAGCAGGAGACACTTGAAGCTATATATAAAAACACGCAAACAACCAATACTCTAAAATACTTATTTTACAGATACCTACAGAAACTGAATATGTAACAAGTACAGCAATGAACAAATAGCTGGTGAAGCACAGATGCAGGACCTTACCCTTGCTGGTGGTGCTGATGAATCAGACCGTGACCAAGAATACCTGTCATTTGGAACAGTTGTAAATGCAGATATATCCTGGCATTTCAAATGATCCCTTATATATATTGGGGTCAAATACAGATCTGAATTCCAACCTATGTAATTTTGTTATTATAACAAAAGCAGAAGTGCTGTTAAGGGTTCTGATGTTATGCCATGAGGCACTGTCTTACCGGTGCTGCTGTAGCAGATCTTCAACTAATTAATCAGGTGTTTGGTACAGAAGTTGTCCCAGACCCAAACATCTTTTCAGTATGGTTTTTAGTAAATCATGTGAGTTGACAAAATGTCAGTTTTATTGTACTTTTTGTCAAGTATATGTGGGAAATTATTGTAAGTTTGTTGATGAGAAAGAGAAAGCATTCCCCCAATGTCACTGTGAGGCGTGAGTAAAAATGGATTTTCCAGACAGTGATTTACGTGTAAAAATTAAAATTTTATTTAATATTACACGGAAAAAAGAAAAATAATAAAGAAGGATGTGAGGGAGGGAGTGCTGGAGTAATCAAAAATAAAGGAACGGAAGCCTCTTAGTCCTCTTCACGTTCCGCTTAAATCCAAAAATAAAACAAAAAGGAATAAAAACAGAAAAGAGCCAAGTTAGTAAAGCCTCCGTTCGTGACACAGTCCAAACTCCCAAGTACTTCCCTCCAGCCTTTTTTTCCCCCGCCTCTATTCCTTAGGACCAACCCCGACACAGTAGCACGTTCCCTTTAGTATGCAAACCCCGCCCCGGTAGTCAGTGGATCACCAATCCCAAACTGACAGGTATCCTTAATTTCACTTGACTCCAGTGGCTGGAATTTACATACTCGTACTTCCGCCCCTCACCAAGGTGCCGCCCCTCAAAAAGATGACTTTTGTCATGGTCACAAGACCTTGGTAAGGGAAGTCCCGAGTTGGTTTGATGCCTTCTACTGTTGGGAGGCTGAATTGCAGACCGAAACCCCTTTGACTCATCACATATCCCACCCCTCAGAGTGGAGCCGAAGGAACACTCGGAAACCTCTAACCCCTCCTTTTCCCCTCCCTCCCGGGAAAAAAAATCAGCGTTTTGATGTAACTTACCTGCACGATGCCTTATTTGAAAGGCGAAGGGTTGGAGTGCCAGGTACCACCGCGTAATCCTAGCGTTTGAATCCTTCATTGTGTCTAACCACTTTAAAGGGGCGTGATCTGTGATGAGTACAAAGGGTCGTCCCAGAAGACTCCACCGCCCATTTTACTGCCAGGCATTCTTTCTCTACCACAGAGTATCTTTGTTCTCTCGGCAGTAACTTCCGACTAATATATAATATCGGGTGTTCTATACCATTTTTTTCCTGGGACAGAACCGCCCCCAGACCAGTCTGCGATGCATCGGTCTGAAGGATGAACTCTCGGCTGAAATCCGGGCTTACTAATGCTGGGGCCTGACTCAAATTAGTTTTAATAGATTCAAAGGCTGTCTGACACTCTGCACTCCACTAAATTTTATTTGGAGCGTTCTTTTTAGTGAGATCAGTGAGAGGGGCGGCTATAGTGGAAAAGTGTGGAATAAAGCGGCGGTAATAACCAGCCAATCCCAACAATGATCTCACCTGGGTTTTTGTGGTAGGTACCGGTGAATCCAACAAAGCCTGGACTTTTGAAACCAACGGTTTCACTCTACCCTTACCCATTATGAAACCTAAATATTTTGTTTCTTCTTTTCCAATAGCGCACTTTGCCATGTTCGCTGTGAGCCCCGCCTTCCTCAGAGACTGTAGGACGGCTTTTAATCTACTCAAAAGTTCTTTCCAGGAAGAACTGTATATGACTACATCATCGATATATGCAGCTGCATACTCTCGATGAGGTTGTAAAACCCTGTCCATCAGTCTCTGGAAAGATGCGGGAGCTCCATGAAGTCCGAACGGCATAGTACAAAATTGAAAAAGACCATCTGGGGTTGAGAGTGCCATTTTCTCACGAGAGGCTTTTGCTAATGGAATTTGCCAGTATCCTTTCGTCAGATCCAAAGTTGAAATAAACCGAGCTCGCCCCAGCCTGTCTAAGAGTTCATCTACCCGAGGCATGGGATATGCATCAAACTTAGAGATAGCATTCACCCTCCTAAAGTCTATACATAACCGTAGTGACCCATCTGGTTTGTCTATTGGTACAATTGGGCTACACCACTCACTTCGGGAAGGTTCAATTATCCCAAGTTTCAACATACACTCCACCTCCCTCCGGACAGAATCTCTCCGACTTTCTGGAATGCGATACGGTCTCTGTCTAACTCTCAGACCTGGCGGAGTGATAATAGCATGTTCAATCAAATGCGTTCTTCCGGGCACGTTAGAAAACACATCACCAAACATTTTGATTAAATTGCTTACCTCTTTGCGTTGATCAGGAGTTAATTGTTCCCCCATCGGAACCCCAGCTGCTGATACTGGCTCAATTGAGGGTCCATAGTCCTCTCCCTCCTGTTCGGGAGATATAAAATGGACCTCCCGTTCTTTCCACGGTTTGAGGAGATTAACATGATAAATTTGATTTTCCTTCCGACGCCCAGGCTGTCGGATCTCATAATTAACTTTTCCAATTGCTCGAATGACCTCAAAGGGACCCTGCCATTTAGCAAACAACTTAGATTCTGATGAGGGAAGCAACAACAACACTTTGTCTCCAGGTCGAAAGTTCCTAATTCTTGCATTTTTATTGTAGCTTTGCTGCTGCTTCTGCTGTGCCACTTTGAGATTGTCATGTGCCAATCGACCGACTAATTCTAAGCGATCGCGTAGCTGTAATTTACTATATTTTTAGAGTCTTTTGACTGTTCTTCCCAGCCTTCTCTTATGAGATCCAAGATACCCCGCGGCTGCCGACCGTACAAGAGCTCAAACGGAGAGAACCCCGTTGAGGATTGTGGTACCTCACGAACTGCAAAGAGCAAGTAGGGAAGCAGTTTAGCCCAATTACGTTTCTCCTGATCTACAAAGCGGCGCAACATACTTTTTAAAGTCTGATTAAATCGTTCAACAAGCCCATCTGTTTGAGGATGAAAAACTGAGGTTCAAATTGAACGGATTTTCAATAATTTGTATAATTGCTGAATACAGCCAGACATAAAATTAGTGCCCTGATCAGTGAGAATTTCTTTCGGGATTCCCACCCTAGAAAATATTTTAACCAATTCATTTGCTACTACTTCTGTACTCAGAGTGTAAGGGAACAGCTTCTGGATATCGTGTTGCGTAGTCCACTACTACCAAAATATACCGATATCCTGACTCTGCTCCCTCCAGAGGGCCTACTAAATCTACACCAATCCTCTCAAACGGTACTCCAATAATTGGCAGTGAGACCAGAGGTGCGGGGCGAACTAACTTAGGGGCAGCCAATTGACATTCCGGACACTCAGATACATACTTCCGCACAAGACCATAAACCCCTGGTCAAAAAAACCGGGCCAGAATTCGTTCCTGAGTCTTTTCAGTTCCTAAATGACCTGCAAATGGAATGTCATGCGCCAATCTCATGACTTCTGACTGAAAAGGCCTAGGAACCAATAACTGTTTTACGAGCTGTCCCGTCCCGGGAGCCCGGGTTATTCTATATAATAAGTGCCCAGATACAGAAAAATGCGGAAATACCACTGGTTGTCCTTCCTGCATATCCTAACCCTCAACAAATCTAACCTGTTTCCAAGCATACTGTAATGTGGGATCATTTTGTTGTTCATAGCCCAGGTCAATATCTCGGTCCCAATGATTAGGTACGCTGAGAGGAGTGTCTTTTATTATGTGACCTTCCACATCAGTAACCTCGCAGCCCCGGTCACACTGAACACCTACTCCTTTACCCTGCCGTTTACAAGATTGGCTTACCTTTGAGTCAGACCCCTCCCCTTGTCGTCTCAGAGTTCCCTCATATTTTTCCACCCTGCGCTCTCTCTTTGTTTTTCTCGGGCGGATTTTAGGGTTAAACAGGTCGGATTGTAACGGGAAAATCTCGCCAATTGGGAAAAGGTGATATATAATGGAGTGAAAGGTCCTTCTCCTCCAATTAATATTCCCTACTTTGGAACAGTCTGAGGCTTTACTCCAAACTACATGCACTGTGTGCTTTTGGGTGTCACGTGCTACCTTACAGAGCTGTGGCTTCAGTGTGCTAATGTAAAGCTTTATATAGGCTCACCTTCATGTCTGACAGTTAAAGATTCAAGATTGCTCAGCATTAAACCACCTCAGAATATCACCCAGATTACCAAGATCAGTAAAAAGAGAGAAAGTACTGGAAAGCAGCTGAATGGCAAGTTGGTTGCCTATTTTATAGTTTACCCTGTCTGAAAGGACAACTGCCAGAGAGATATCTGAAGCATTTTGCACTTCTTGTTGAAGCTATTTATCTGCTACTAAAATCGCAAATTTGACCTCAAGAGGTAAATCTTTCGTACATTCTGCTGCTCGAATTTGCAGTAAGATTGCAAGCATTATACGGTGAAGCAACAGGACATCAAATGTCCATCTTCTGCTTCATTTTGCAAAAAGTGTGACACTCTGCGGTCCTCTGTGGGCACATTCCGCATTTGTTTTTGAATCTGGTAATGGACAATTATTAAATCTTGTGAAAGTAACAAAAGGTGTAGCTAAACAAACTTCTTCTTTACAAAGCATTAAATCAAGCATTGCTGAATTCTGAATTCACCAAAACCTTTGTCAGTCACACAGGTAAACACCCAGGGGAGACACCATGGTAAATAAATGTGTAGTGTACGGTTGCTCCAACACACCAGGGCCATTGGTATATCTTCATGAGTTTCCAACCACTGGAGATTTACAAGGAATAAAGGGCTTCACTGCTGAGGTGAAACAATCGTTCTCTATGCATTCCTGCAGTCTCTCGTCTCTTCTCGTGCATAAGAACCTAATCCTGTGCCTCCCGATCACTTCAGATCATTTAAAGATCATTTAAATCGCCAACCTTAATATAAACTTTACCTTATTATTATTACTTTATTATTATTATTATTATTATTATTAAAGTGCTGCAGAGCGCCACTTGAAGTACCTCACTTTTATAATTGTGCCTATTTGATATGGACCATGTTTGCCCCACACATGTTCCTTATAACTTTTGTGTTTTTGAGATCTCCTCTTCATGGCTTGGCTCTTTTTGTAACTTGGTCACATTGACAGTCTTTTTATAAAACAGAGCCTACTCGCTGTCTTACTTGCCGTGGATCGTAAGATCAACTTTAAGGTGGTAAGGTTGAATTGCATTATTAGATGGTACATTCTGGTTTAAGTTTAATTTAACAATTACTGCTTTGAAACATTATTGCTTTGTGTTGAATTCATTACATTTGTATTTAAGCCAGGCTACCTTACATCATTTAGTGTATATATACAGTAAGTACGAAAAAAGGAGTCCTCCCAATCTCGTGTTTTTATAAATTGCAGGTATGCAGATGCAATAATCAAGTGTTAGTCTTCTAAATTCACCATCTGAATAAATATGCTTGGCAAAAGCTTTTCACTAAAAGCAGTAAGAAGACATGAGGATATACTGCCAAGAAATTCAAATTCAAAACCTGCAACTGACAAAAAAGACTGTGCTACTCTACCCTCAACAACATACCATGAAGAGAGACGCAAGTGCAGAAAAGGTAAACACTTAGTTTTTTTAATAGCGAAATAACTTTTACCAGTGCTTTCACAGACCCTGGTTGGCACTAATCTTGGACTACCTAATGTTAAATAAGGTAAACTAATACTGAAGCTAGTAGTTTGTGGTTTTTACATTTATAAAATTCTTACATCATATTTGCCTATAACAGGCTAGACTATGTGTAGGATAGTGTATGTCTTAGGTCTACTACTAACCATTCAGAAGCATTTGTCGCCTTCACTTCTTACTGCATGTGTTTACACCAGTGAATGTCACACACTTCTGAGTAGAGGAATCAAAGGTTTTTGAAAACGGTCTAATCACAAAATGTGTCATTTTTTTCACCTTATAAGCAATGAATGTGAATAAAACTTTCAGGACATGTTTAGAAACTTTAGCTACACTCAACAATAACTTTTTTTATATCATGACACCCCACCTTTAAATGCAAAAATAACGGTTCAAAATGAATGCACATTAGCATTCCAGTTAAGTTTGAATCCAAATTCCATCAGCTTGTTACAAAGCTACTACAAGTGAAATGTCTGAACACTTGCAGAAAAGATGTACACCTGTTGTGCAAAGATATGTCTAGCATGGGAATCTATTTCACACAGCAAACTGCTAAGCCATACCGGTTGTTCTGTGCCCTGCCGTGGTGTTCGCTCAAGTCGGATTAAATAAATCTGTGAGGATGACAAGGCAGCTTTAAAAGTAATAATATTCAAGCATGTCTGTGGTGTCTTAGATTTGATCACTTGAAGATTCTAGAAATATTAACACCCTCAAATAATCTGAACAGCACTGTCTCATATTTCATCACCTTACAATCTCAGAACGTTTGATCAGTTTGCTGTTGATGCTATTCCACTCCATTCCAAGGGCTAGAGCTAAAATAGTCTCTTAAACCCTTTCCATATTCAAATTAAACAAACTAGTGCAAGTCCTTCTGATCCCGATTTTTTGTTGTTTTAAGGCTGTGAGATGTTTGTTTAAAAAACAAAACAAAACAAAAACCTTACTTTTCTGTTCCCTTTCAAATTTTGAGTTTAATTTTGTAACCAGCTTGCCCAGGGATGGGAATCATTGAAAGTGAGATCCTGGTCTCTGAGCTAAATCCCGTTTATTGAATGGAAATAAATAAATAAAACTGAATGAATGAATGAATGAATAAATAAATAAAGTTGGATTTGAATTAGAACACAGCTTGATGTGCAAAGCCTATGGAAGAAGCATGCTAATGCTTCTAATAATAGTATAAATGTTTCTGAAATGACAGGCTTGTCCAACAAATAGCATTAAATACCAATAGATTCACATGTTTGCTTGGTCAGCATTGACATTCGTTAAATAAGTATCGGGCTATATGTGTGGGATTATCAGATAGTTTCCTATTGATAAAACGCACACGTAAATCATGGTAGTACAGTACATCTTGTGATCAAGACATATATATATATATATATATATATATATATAATATATATATATATATATATATATATATATATATATATATATATATATATATATATATACACACACACACACACACACACACACATATATATATATATATATATATATATATATATATATATATATATATATATATATATATATATATATATATATATATATATATATTTACAATACAAAAAGCCTTCTCTCAACTGTCTAGTCTAGACAGTCCTTCAGTTTAACCTACCAGAGTTGGGAAAACTGTTTTATATCCTGCTTCAGACAGCACACAGTTCATCAATTTCAGAAAGTTTCAGATTCGCAGAGGGAAGGTAAATCAAACTTCTAAATGATTTTGCTCACTCTGCACCCCAATATGTTTCTGACAATCTTTTAAAGACAATGTCTCATTATAGTCAGTTTAGATGATGTAAATTACATTACAGTAACAACAAGCTGTACTACTAGTGACTATATGTGTACATATGGATGGATACATTTTCCTCTATATGTCACCTTGGGCAGCAAGTATACTGATGAGTAGTTGTCTTTTGGGATATAAAATATGTGTGACAGAGTGGCCTCTGATTTTCTAGCTGCAGTCTAGGATACAGTTAAGTGACCAGTGCATTAATAATTAATTACAATTATGTAAAATTAACTAAAATTCAGACCATAACCATAAAGACCTCAGAGGAGTCTTCTTACGGTGCGCTGTACAGATGAGCATTCTCAGACCTGTATGCTGAAATAGGTGAGGTTCTGAAAGTTTGCTGTACTGTGAACTGTATGCTGTACACACCGGACGCGATGCAACAAGCGAAAAAACTTATTTTCTTTTCTGTGTGCCAAGAGGACTTTTTTGCCCTTCCTTTGATATATTATTTTGTTTGATATGATTTTCGTGCTCCACAAATCTCATACAGCTCTCTGTGCTGCTAACTCACCTCATCTCTGGGCTGTAACAGCGGCCGCTAAATAGCCCGATGCACAGGCAGCGCTCACTGCGATTCTCATTATCATGATTGCGGCTCATTATTTGTGCGTGTTGAGTAATTTGCATTGTTCTTAAGCTTACATAGCCCACAGTGCAAAATAACTGCCTAGCCGCTAGGAAATTTGGATTTTGCAGCCGCAGTTGTTTACACTATGGCTATCCTTACATCAGCCCCTGTGTGTTTTAAAGTTTTACAATTTCCAATAAAACCTATTTTGGAATTTGTGTAGTGTCACTATAAATGGTTGATTTCTTTACATATTTACTTTAAATCACTGTTTAAATCTTTAAGTGTTATTACCGTAACAAGCTGTCATTAGAGTAATGTCATTACCGTAACAATAGTTATTTTAGTGAATAAGACTGCAGCAGCATTGGCAGCAGTAAACTTTATAGAAGCAAATGATTAAAGGGTTCATATTTAAAAAAATGTAATAGTTTGGTATACTTTTAATCATTGCTAACATATTTAATTAGAAATATCAGTACAAAACGTGATAAAAGTTTAATTTTAATTTTAGTAGTCAACAGATATGAAAACCAAAATGTATCTTTTGAAAAAATGAAATATTTTCACTAATGTGTGATGTTATAATGCTAATCGATTTCATGTATATTCCTCTTTATACAACAGTTTTTAGTTGTGTTACGGTAATGACAAATAAAAAATGCATTAAAATGTCAGCTCGGCTGAGTTATGTTACATGAAGACAAGATTTTCTCTTATTTAATTTTGGTTGTTTCACAAAAAAAAAAAAAAAAAAAATCACATAAATTTCTCAAATTTGTGAAACCCCAATTTGTCCCCTTTTATACACACATACATACACACACCGTAAAACTTCAAATAATTGCTGGTTTCAAATAATCGCCTGTCTCCAATACGCGCCAGGGCTGCTGGCAAATATTGTAAATAAACACCAGAGGCGTTTAATTGAAGTTTTACGGTCATTTTTTTGTAACTATTGAAACTCAACGTTCAGCATGCACAGTAAATCCAAGATGGAATTCCGGCCTATTTTCACACATTAAAAGGCTTTAATGTTTTAAATGTTCTAATAGGAGCTGAGGTGAAAATTGCTACTAGTGGTTGCTGCTCGCGTATCGCAAATCGCTTTTATGATACTGGCCTGATTGACTGTGCCTCTACTGAAATGAAAGCAAGTACAGTGTATTTTTTGTATTTTTGTATGAATTTTATATGTTCTCTTTAGTCTAGATACATGTATGTCAATCTAGTCTTATGTAAGTTTGCACACCCTCTTTTCAGTACAAAATGCTTTCACTCATGCCGATATTATACCTGTAGTTTTCATTTATGGTGTAACGTATTAGAATTTGAAATTATAAAGCAAAATAGGAATGTTAAAAAAGCAAATAATTTCCACAACATTTATAAACAAATTGTTAAAAAAACATTTTTTTAACTTTTCTGCTTAATTTAAAAAATATGGACAGACAGCAGTTTTTCCTAGCAGAAACGCTGAGTATGTATGTGTAAGAAAACAAAGCCTACTGTTTCGTTAATATCTAGTGAGACTTTAAGAGCAGAAACACCAGGCACGACAATCACAGTAATCCGGTTCTGTTATCATCATACAGGTAAAATTATATAGATAAATCCACTAATACTAGAGTATATGAACTAGCCTTAATACAGATTAACAGATTATGTAAACACTGCCACAACCCACACAAGAGATGCCACTCTCTGATCTCTAATAAAGAACAGCTGTCACCTCTCCACAAGGTTCTCGGACATTCGTGTATTGAAAAAGTTCAGTTCTCATCAAGAAAGAGTTCGTCAACTAAATGATTATTAAAAGTATAAATACTAAAATGGTTAAAAGTACTAGATGTTATAATGCATACTTATACCTTCTGTGTTGCTAATTAAAATACCTCCACTTCATTGAGGATTTCAGTTAACAAAACCAGCTTCAGCTGACAGATTCCCCTCCTAATCAGGCCTTTTACATCAACAAAACTAATTATGCTGGCTGCAGGGTAGAGTTCACATTCCCACTGCCAATCACAGTACTGTTTCATTTGATCTTGCCAATACAGTTCTGCATAGAGAAAGTCACAGGTTTCTTACTCTGAGATGAAGCTGGCTGTATCCGATCTCTCAGTCTGCGGCAGCTTCTTTCGCTCCCACCACCCAAGTCAACCAGCTGCCAGCAGCCTTTACCCCTGTTGTCGTGACGATCCAGCCTCAGTCGCAGTCTCACACTCTGAACTCCTAGAACGTTGGCTATCCACGGCAAAGCAGAACCTTGAGGATCCCTCCCTCTGAGTCTCATGCCAACCTCACATACAGTTATTGGTACAGCATAACACTGGAATCCAAAAAACAAAACATGAGCCAATAATGCTTGCCTTCAACCATCAGGTCATCTGGCAAACTGTGCTACACACAAAGCAGCTACAAGCTTGAGACAGACCAGAAGACTGAAACCACATGACCAGGTTGGTAGAGATGCAATGATGTTTCAATTATTGATCGGAATGGCTTTAATTTGAGATACTCAATTAAATATGTAATCGATCAATTAATCTCCTTGGCATCCTATTCAGAGCTAGCTAGCTGCCTAGTAGTATGTGCTCAATTCCTTCCGCATTGCTAGACTAAAGCTCTTTGACTTGTATTTGTTTTGTGGTGAGAAATGTCACAAAATACACTGTGAATGTTATGTTGAATCTCCTGAAACCATTAAAAGGAGTACTACCAAGATTTCAAAAACAACACATAAGAAGTTGCTGCTACTTCTCGGTACCTGTAGTTCAAACTCAATCGAATGATCTTGGTGCTATCAGCCCATGTGATTTACAATAAAGTAACCAGCATGCAACAGTTTCAAATATTGGTCAAATACTATGATATATGGTTCTCAAAGCACTGGTTAGCACTTTAGACAACATTATGACCTAATTTGAAGAACACAATTTGCAAAATAGACACAGAATTGGTCTACTTCCTCTGGGTTTATAAATAAACTTTTATATTAAATAAAAGTAGATCATGAATACGTGACAGCATAAAGTATTTCTTCCATAAATAGTTCACAACAATTTACTGATAGTACTATGTTCTATTTAATATTGTATTAACATATTCATACAGTCTGTAATGTTTGTAGACATTCCCAATTTCAAATGCATTGCTAATTTACAGCCGAGCCCTGCAGTGTGAAAAATTCCTAATTAAAATGTACATACCTAATTAAAATATAACACCACACAGCTAATAACATATGCTCAGGGCAGAAGCACTGTTGAAAAATGTTAAAACTCCTTCACTCCTTAAATAACCAATGACCTTGGCACTTCATGCCAGAGGGGCTGAGGACTGTTGAAAATAATTTGCTAGTTATTTAGCAGGTGATAAATGTGTGACACTGTAAATGACAAACTATTCAAATATAACGTGGCAGAACAAACCCATTTACTACTTCTCACAGATTGTAGTGCATTCTTCTCAAAATTCACTTTAGAGGTGAAAACTCTTCCATTTAGCAATTAAAAGGTACATTTTACCATCACAGAAAAATAATTTGTTGCTGCAAAGGTTTTAAACGGTTCAACTAATACAATGTCGCAAGTATCTTTACTCTTTTTTTCTAAACCGATCCCTTAACTTGAATGGTGTTTGCAATTATTTTAAGTGATTCTTATATTAATTAAGATTTAGTTTTGTCTGTGCTAAACTGCTTTGACTGAGTTCAGCAGCTACCTTAATTTTTGCCAAAGAGAGTAATGTAGGCCAGATTAGCCAAAGTGTCTTCTTCTTATTATATCTATCTATCTATCTATATATATATATATATATATGACAGATAGATTTAAAAAAATTAGTTCACTTGATCACTTGATAGAGCTTGCTCTTTCTTCTATAAGGACACAATTAATTTGAAACTACTTGGTCTTTAATTATAAAACTGTTAAAAGCTATGGTGACACTAATCCTTGAATACATTTTAATATTTTAACATATTTTTTTCTAGATTTAACTTCAATCTTTTTCCTCAGATTTATAAATGTTGTGAAAATAAATATAATACATATTTTTAAAATGTGTACATTCAGATATAATTTATAAATCTAACTACAAGATTTAACATTTAGCTAAAATACTTAACTAAATATTAAATCTCTTAACAAGATTTAACAAGTGGCCTAATTTTGGAGTTTGTATGCAAACGAGCTCCGCCCGCTTTGTGCTTTCACGCAATTTGATTGGCTCTTGTAATGCTAATCAAGAATTATGCAAATTTCATTATTACACAAGCCAATCAAATAGCGTGAAAGCACAAAGTAGGCATAGCTCATTTACATACATCTCCAGATTTAGCTGGCCAGTTAAATATTTAGCTAAATGTTAAATCTTGTAATTAGATTAATAAATTATATCTCAATGTACACATTTAAAAAAATATTTTATTTTCACATTTATAAATCTGGGGAAAAAATAAAAGATTTAAGTTAAGTCTAGGGGAAAAAAATACGTTAAAAGTATTAATGTTTTTTTTTTTTTTTTTTTTACACATAGCACCCCATTATTATGGGGTTGAGAGGCGGGGGGAGATTGGAGCGCAAAAACTATGCATCAAGAGAATATAATTTGCAATTTCAACATGGGATATAGACATGTCTATCGTTCCAACAAAGAGGGATGTAAAGCCATGAAACTGTGTATATATAAAAAAAAATAAATAAATAAATAAACAAACTTAAGCACCTACATTGCATTATGTCTTTACAAAAATTTCAATGGAACTCTGTAGTCACATTAAGCAAAGTTGTATTTGTATGGGAATGGATATAAATCAAGTCATAATGTTAAAAATCAAGTGCAGCGACAGTATCGCTGGTCAGTGACAACTGAGCCCAGGAGCCATTATCTAACTTAGCGCTCCTAAAAAATACTGTCATTGTTCATCTCATCATATTTTTTTTTTGTTGTTTTCTTTTCAACATTCGTTTTTTATTGTTGTAATCCTGATAGTATTGGCTCCCTGTGGCTCATTCAGTGAGACATTCAGGCACAGTGGTGTGACAGTGTACCTTTCTACAGCTCCCTGCAGATGCTATTTCAAGTATAGAAATATATGCATTATTTCAGCTATGTGAAGACAAGCTGTGAAAACAAATTACAGAAGCAAAAGAGGGACATTAATGGATTTCTCTGGTAGTCACGGATGGGTGTGGGGAGAAGTGAGGAGGAAGGGGTAGGGGCTGTGGACATCATCACCTTTTGTGTTGCTTTTGGGTACAATCATAGCAGGAACCGTCATTCTCCCCTTGTATTTAAATTCAGTTTTCATTGATTGGATATCACTCTGTAATGCATTTTCTTTCCTGTAATATATAAGTTACATATGAGGCACATCATTACCCCGTTACAGTGCATAATCCCCACTAAACAAAGCAAAACACACATGCTATAGTATATAGTTCAGATAAGTTGCCATTCATAGGAAACAGGCTATATTCTCAAAGCTATTCACTATAAATGGTGAAGGTTTCATTTTTATAGGGTGAGTAAATAGCTTTGAGAATCTATCCATCATATTTTAGAGCAACCTAGTCTCATTTTTTTTAGACAAAAACAGATTTTGCACATATACAGCAAATAATCAATTCTAAGATTTAAAAAATCTCATTTAGTCTACAGCAGAACATTTAATAAACATACACCTTAGAAAACAGCTTGAAAAATTCAAATACTGTTGAACATTTCAAACCGAGAGTAAGATGCAGGTGTGGTACACTACTACTCAACAAGAAGAAAGCAGCAAGGCTATGTGAGAATAAACAGGGCATGCTCTTAAACGCTTGCATAACCAGTAAAAATCACATTTTAACAACTTTGTTGATTTAATAAAACAGTGGGTTTTGTATTGGCTGTACAGCAAAGGTAAGGCAATTTTTGATTATGATATGCAGTTGACTAACCAGCACATTCCATTACACTGTATTCACTATATTAAAATATTGTTTAGCAACTTATTTTTTATTTTTAATAATTGATTAAATTAATCCCATAGAATAAATAAATAAATAAATACATAGCAAGGTAATTCTTTACCACTTAAAATAATATACTTAAATAGTCTTTTTTTTTTTTTAACATTTCATTTCAGACAATTTCTGTGGTATACTTAAGTTTCAGAATAGGGTGCCCAATTATCAACTGAACCTTGCTCAGCTTGCAGATAAATGATTTTCTTCTTACTATAAGCAGTGTAGCTCAGAGGCAATGCAAAGTCCACATCTTATTTAAATACATATATTAACCCTGGAACCGACGGGATTATGGGGATCAGACTTGTTTTGCGTTCTGCAGTAGATGTAAATGTTGATCACACATACTGCTGAATATTAGAGAGGCAAGGAGGATAAAAGCGGAGCCAGACAACTGTGGGTGTTGAGATGACCACACACAAAAATGAATACTATAAAAGGAAAAATTCTAGGATTGCAGGAATTAAAAGCAAGACACATACAAATGTGTACTGTCAAGGAACAAAGGCAAAAATCCATCAAGCTCTGCTTATTAAAATAATATGACATTGTACTTTTATTTATTTTATTTTTGCAAATGGGAAATGATTCAAGATTGAAATAACATGTGTGAAGTTCCAGAGTTTTGCTTTTTGTGAACCCCGTTTGCAGAATAAAACATAAGAAAAACATGATTAGTGTTTTGCGGGTCCTAATTTAAGATGTGGGCCCTTTTGCAATGTTTGTGTCTGTCTGTCTGTCAACTCTCAGAATGCTCTTTATACTGCTAGCTCCTATAGACCTTTGAGATTCCAAAACACTTCTTTTTTTTGGTTTGTTTTACCAGCAGATAAACTCACTCAAAAATTAACACCTTAGATCTCAGCTTTCAGTTGCATCACAAAGTATATTGATGATGAATTGTGACCTTGACCTTTCTGCTGGGACTGTCACTCCCAAATTAATTAATATCTAGAGCAGCAGACTCTGTACCCACATTCCACCAACTCATTCACCAATTCTCACAGGTTGAAAAAGCACAAGGCAGGTAAAAATAAGGAGAAGAGGAAGAGGCTAGCAAACATAAAATCCAATGGCATCATATAAAATAAACCTGGCAGGAATCTTCTGTATGTTCCACTGAAATAAACAGGAGGAGCAGAGTAAAAAGCAAAAGAACACATGCAGGGAGAAACTGACGATTGCCTATCGTGTCTTCTATGGAAGAGATCGGCTTGAGTGGGAACCAAGAATCTTGTGCCCTAGGCCCTAACAAAAAGGTTAAAGACACCATTGAACAAACGCAACCACCAGATACAAGGGAATCAATTCAGTCACCTCAGGTATGCATGCAGGTGAATTCAAGTACCCTCCATAAAAATGTCAAAGCATGTGTCAATAACATGCAGTATGAATAATATATACCACAAAAAGAAATAGCATCAACACTCAACTGACACAATAGCAACAATAATAATAATTATTGTAATTAACATAATGCAGTACAGTAGCCTATACGAATTCAAAGTTGCTGCCTCCAATTAAATTACGACGACTGTAAACAAACTGGTATTTTTCACACAGATTTCTGTAAAACACAGATATAGGGTATAACTTGTCTGTTTGTATGTTTGCTTACTTTCTAATGACAATGTCCACTATCACTGCATCACATTTTGATTCGTACAAATGTAACATTATATTGCCATGGTTCATGCTGATTTCTCCTGGAAGGCCTTGTAACACTTAATTCTTCCTCAATTTTAGTATTATGGCAATTATGTTTTTCAAGTGTTTTCATAAATATAAACTTCATATCAAAACACTGGTGCACTCACTCATTGAAAATAATGCCACAATATTTATAAATGGGTGACTGTGGGAAGTCTTTAAATGAAAAGAACACATGTATTGCCATTAACAATACATTGGGTATAATATGTTCTTGTCCTAAGGCTTTACAGTTCCGTAACAGATACTTTCAGTAACATCACTTTCTCCCCATAACCAAAGATGTAAATACAACAATTAGAGCAATCATCATGACCTACATCCCCCACATATGTACACGTGTACAAGTATGACACACAAAGATGTGGGCTGACTTTAATATACTGCTCTCTCAACTGTAGGAACAAAACATCTCCCAACAAGTTTTTTAACAAAATTGAAAATTACTTCTCTATGTAACAGGGTAGAGGTTGGGCGTGAACCAGCGACCATACACACCACAAGCAAGCGTCTAAACCGCAAAGCAAAAGAGTCAGCTTTTAACCTCATCTTACCTCACCGACAGGGCAATGGACAGAATCCGCAATGGTAGTGTATGTAATTGTTACATTTGGACAGACAGGGCATCTTCCTATTATATACCCCCAGATTCTGATACTGCCTTCAGCTTTGTATAGCATAACTATAAATAATTACATAAGTATAAACATAAATGTGTGTGCTTCAACAAGGGATGTAACGATATCAACTTTTTCATTATCATGATATTAGATGATCATGATATACTGAGTATCATGATGCCACACGTCCGATTTTGAAGCAATTGCAAAGGTTTTGTATCAAGAAACAAATCTGTTGCAAGCTGGAGCAATTAAATTATTCTTTTGAGTTGTTTCTTACTTGTTTTACAATCTTAAAAAAGTTTTATTTTCAGAAAAAGGAGGGCAAACTTTGCACTCCCTTCAAAATGGTTCTCTTAGTGTTCTTAAAAAATGAATAGCTATAAAAACAAACACCTTTTATGGAAATCAGACCTGCCTCAAAATAAATGCAAGACATTCTAGTGATAGTAGGCATCCAAAAATAAGAAACAAAATCATCAATTTGGGTCTGTTTAATTGTTTAAAAAAAAGATATCCACAATTTGATTTTTATGTTTATGCTACTAAAATACCCAAACCAACGTCTTATTCAGCTATTCACACTTAAGCATCATTCTTACAATGGCTACATAGGGCTTAATACCCTTGAAGAATTCACATTTTCAGTAACAATTTCGACACTTAAAAAATATTAGAAGTTATTGCATTTAAAAAATAAAGATTTTAAATATTTATTAACCCTCCACAAATTAACTAAACAAATATGATATCCAGAATCCTAGATTATAGCTCAGATGCGGATTATCTGATTCTTGTGCACCTGAATATTTGAACATTATAGCAAAATATAGTATCCAGTATTATACAATCCTAATATTTTGTAGTACTAGCTATCTGACAGGTTGCTTTGCAAAGCCATAAAGCTTTAAAATGAACAGCCTTTAAAAATTCTCTCTCTCTCTCTCTCTCTCTCTCTCTCTCTCTCTCTCTCTCTCTCTCTCTCTATCTATATATATATATATATATATATATATATATATATATATAGATAGATAGATAGATAGATAGATAGATAGATAGATAATCTTAATAGACTTTCACTTCCAGTTCTACTGTCTCTCTGTAGAGTGCATGATGATGATCTCGGAGGCGGACAAACATGTATTTCCATATTTTGCAGCAATTTTTTTCTTGCAGGTTCGGCACACTGGCAAGCAATCCTAGATTACCATGCCATCTGCATTCTTTTTTAAACCCAAAAATGTCCACGCTGATGATTTAGTTTATTTTGCTGGTGTAAATAACCAAGCCTCATCATCTAAATCTGATTCTTTTGCACTGCTTGCCCAATAGCCAAAGCTGCAGGCTGCCATTTTTTAATGAATTTTTTTGCTCAGTTGATTGTATTTATTTTGCAGCACTTCTTTGACGTTGCTTTTTCAGGTATGCTTTTCCATGTGCATTACGTTTCCTATCTACAGTACACAGGCACACACGCTTCCACAATGGTCAAATCACAGCCAACACATATACATTGCTGAATTCAATAAATTATTGGGGAGGAAAAGTAAAATATTAGCTGTTAAGTCAAAAAATGTATATTTGATTCAAATTTCAAACATTTAGTCATTTACAACTGCCCCTATATATTTTTAAATGGAATTATTATTTTTAATTATGTCCAAGCAGCGGTAAGCTTTGGATATTTTAGTGAATTAGATTATTTCACCTGAGTCTAGCGAAAAATTAATTTTATTTGGAGCGTTTCTTTTTAGTGAGATCAGTGAGAGGGGCGGCTATAGTGGAAAATTTTTAAGCGGCGGTAATTGCCAACCCTACAGTGATCTCACCTGGGTTTTCGTGGTAGGTTTTTTTTTTTTTTAATTTATTTTAGACCCAGTTTAGAATATTCCATGGATATTATACTTGCTTAATGACACATTTTATCCAAATCTGTACAATGAAGCAGTGGTTTTACAGCAGTGTAAATCCATAATACAAGTTAAGTTAGAACACTGCGTGAGTTATAAAATTCAACAGAGCATAACACATACTGTATGTATTGGAGTCAAGATGCTGCAGATTACTTAAATCATTACTGATGCCAGCCAAAGCCAAAAAGCAAACCTCTATAATTAAGAAAAAAAAAAAAAGTTTAAACACTTTAATTTATTTTTTCTAATAAAATTACGTTAAAACGATTGTTTCTTTCCCTTATTACTAGTAAAGCCATCTAGCAGTGCAATACGGGTTAAGTCTGTGTTGAAGTCTGCCTTCCTGGCTCGGACTCGTTTACAACATTGTGATCACACGGTTATCGCTTGGGGTCTAGTTAAATCGCGGGAAATTTACCTATTTCTCATGTGTAGGTTGTGGAATAAAATTAGGATTTCACGGACATTTCGCGGACCTGTTTAAACATTAAATAAACCTTAGAAACTAAGACCATTTCCCGACCCAAAATACGATCAAAAAACGGCCAGTCTCTTCCCAGGAGAACAGGGTATGGTAAATCGCTACAGCCATTAACGCAAGGATCACATACAATAAGTCTAACTTTAGTGGTGATAAACCCGAGTTTCTCCAGACAGTATTTCAGGGCACTATAAAGCATAAGAACAGTGGTACTTGCTTCCTTACTAAAACAGAGTGCTGCCATTTGTTAAATGCAAGCATGCAGCATCACCCGGCAGTTGTTTGCCAACATTCTCTGTCTGGTGTGAACTTGCCCATACATTGAGACTGCATGTTCTGCATCCACAGAATTGGTTGGAAGTGTAAGTAAGGGAAAGCTTTGCCAAGTTATACAGATGTGGAAATTCGTTTACCCAACGGCACCTGACATACTTTAATAAAGGCAATATATGCAGCACGTTCACTGTCATGTTATTTGTCCCATCCAATAATTTATTTTTTTAGTATCAAGTCAAAAAAAAGAAAACATGCCTATTCGGGTCTAAAATTCAAGCTGCATTTAAAAACTAAGCAGCAGGTTGTTTGACGCGAGGTGGCTGTGCTAGATCGTACCTGTAGTACTGATTTAACTTGGCTACAACCGAATACTTTTTGTCTGGGCTGACTTTCCAGTTTGTTTTCTGAAAGCTGTTTATTTTACATTCTGTTCAGCAGCCTCTGTAGTAGCCTTTCATTTAATGTGTGATTCTGAAACTAAACAGCGATCGATCGTATTTTCTCCAAAGACACATTACAAGAAGTGCAAAACAATTACCTCCATCTGCATGTACAGTTTCTTCGGGAAATATATTGACACGATCAATCAACGAAATATACTTTGTTTTTTTTTGTTTTTTTGCTTTGTCGTCCATTTCTGGTATTTTACCTCCAATGCTGAAAACCAGATTTTAGCAACCTAAATCAAAACAATGCAGCACTGACTTTGTCCCAAGCCCTACTGTAGGTCACAGAAAAGCCAGTACAGAGGCACTGATAGGCTGATTAAAACATTGTCGTCGTTTGAACAGTAAACAAGAATGTTGACTGCTTTGAAGATTTTTTTTTGTAATTTAGCCTTTTGTTTAATGTGTTTCTGAAGCTAAACAGCGATCGGTCTAAGGACTTTATTTATTCATTTATTTATTTTTTTTGCCTAAGTGCAATGCACAAAGGACGGTGAAGGATGATACATAGTTGCGTCGCTCGAGTTGTACAGTAGTTCATTTAAACAAGGTTTCTTTTTTTTTATCTCTCCGTACTTCTTTAGTATGCATTGGCCCCTAAAAGAGCTGAATTTCACGGTGACCCCCCAATTTCACAATTTCCACAAAATCGCGATTTAACCCCTAGTTAACGCGAAAATATTTTTTGCTACGGTATTCATACGATGGTGAGTGAATATCAAGGTATACCATCATACAGTGACACCCCTAGCTTCAGCTCATCCTTGTTGTTGGATAAACTGTCCTCTCATTCATTACATGCCACATGTAATTAAGCAATAAGAACCTGGGTACTTCCTGGAGATTAATGACCACTTGGGCGAGTTTAACCCCTGTCGGTCATTAATTCCCATATCTCCCTCACTTCGGATGTCCGCACTCAAAGAAGCAAGTTCAAATAATTATTAGTTCATATTTTACTTTCGAGGTTAAGAACACAAAAAACGAACATGTTTCGACCAAACAATGGCCATCCTCAGCGTTCATTAATTCCCCTGAATGATCTGTGCCCAAGTTGTTAAACTATAAAGAAAAAATAAATCAAATTTTAAACTGCTGTACCTGTGTTTTCGTAACTATTAGCCTATGTGTTTCAAATACTTCTGTTAAGCTCTATTCAATTGTGATGTAAGCTAAATTATTTGTAATGTCATTTTTTGTGTTGTGCAGGGCATTTCTAGAGAATTAAAGTCCTGTTCAGTAACCAATCAGATTGCTTTTTATGTTTCCCACATTCTAATCATGCTAATAATGACAAATAGTCTTATAACCTTGTCCAGTCTGCCCGGAGAATAAGATGTGCCAAACCAAAACTTTGAGAATACTATTAAAAAAACCCTGTGCTCTGCATGGGACGAAAACAGTATGTAAGTATTAACCATAATGCCCTCTCTTTCAGATTCATTATTTAAGGGATTCGCATGCACAGATCAAAGTGGGTAGGATTGCTTTGCTCCACTGCAATGAATGGGGAACACATTCCTAGCCTTTTCTGTGAGGGAAGGCAGTCCTAGCAGCCTGTCAAAATAATCCTAATGATTCTGAATATATACTGATTCGCCATGGCACAATGCCCTGAGGGTGTACCCAGAAATACCTTTGTACTGTTCATTTAGACTACAGGATCACTGAAGCGCAGCTATGACTAGGTTTAAAGGCATTCCCCTCAGATACAAATGGGTTAAGTCTATGATTCAATGGGGAAGGCTGTCATAACAGCATGTCACTTACTTAACCACACCGTTAAAGCACGCTGACACAAACACAAGCAAATTAAATTAGTAGCAGGCGGCTACCATGTCACAAATACCCTGTATCTTTTTAAACAAGGGATATTGGGCGGCTCCCTAATAAAAGCTGAATCTCAAAACAATAATTTTATGTGAATATAGTAATAGTTACAGCTGTGTATAATGGTATTTAAAACAGGATTAATTTATCCACCTTTTTACAAATCCGGCCTTACTCTGATCCCACAGCAGTCGGAAACGCGACAGATTACTGTATGATATTGATGAAATTTTGTTTAAAGCATTTCAACTGAGAAAGTAGACAGGATGTAATAAACACATTTTAACAAACAATAGAACAAAAACAAGAATATTTTACTACCAATCACTACAATTTGGACAGTAGTGAATAAAATCTGTCTAAAAAGGTGGATGTTCTTACCCATACCCCGAGTTTAGCAAGGCAGCTAAAGTACTTCGGTAACCAAAACTTGCAAAAGAAGGAGCCCATATTCAAGTGCAACATTCAGAGACAGAGATGGACTATATAGTATTAAAACAGCTCTATAAGAAGGCAAGGTGATAGCTTCTGAAAATCCCCATTTTAAACAACACACATAGTAATGCCTTTTAATTTAACTCTGTTGCTTCTGTCTGCATTATGGTACAAGTTAATATAATGTGTAGGTTGTCTCTTAGGTTTCATCTTGTGAAGTTTGGGCCGTTCTGTCTGCTCAAGCTGTGCAAAATTGAAGTCTTTAGGGCACCCCACACACACAACAAACATTTTACTAAGAAATGACTAGATACATACATTTGCAGAAAAATTATTTGTATGGTTGAAAATAAACTATTCTATGAATATTAAAATACTACCTGATACTATACACATTTTTGTAACATTTCATTCCTGTTGAAAATCCTATGGATATTTTTTTGCTGGAATTGTTAATAGGCATGGTAAATGATCTAAACCAGGAGCCTCCTGTCTGGTCCATTAGGGCAGGTGTCCCGCCAGGCTTTTGTTCTAACTGTACCCAAAATTATTTAATTGGACCAATTAAGTGCTTATTGAAAACTTAATTGGTCCAATTAATTCATTTAGCGTATAGAACAAAAACTAGGAAGGGCACCTTCCCGCCAGTGCCAGGGTTGGAGACCTATGATATAAACAAACAATAACAGAGAAAATAACAAACAAAATGTATAAATTAAACAGGCACGGAATTACATAGCCCCTTTAAAAAAAAAAAAAAAAAAAAAAAAAAGCTGGTTTATAAACTATGCACAACACTTAAATTTTTTTTTTTTTTTTTTTGCTCACGCATGGAACAGATTTGCTTTACGTTTTTGTTCAAACGAATTCACAAAAAAATACCTATTACTAATATATATATATATATATATATATATATATATATATATATATATATATATATATATATATAATATATAAGTCTCCATGATGACATGTATTAGTAAACGAAGCTTAAATTAGTTTTTATTTTAGTGAAAACAAAACATTAGCAAGACATTTTAGACCTTGGTCTCTCCGTTTAATAGTGAAACCGGCTATCGGATAATAAAATGGAATGCAGTGATGGAGGCTGGCGATACTACGAACACAATACAGCTTCTAATTACTCTAACTTTTAGGCAGGGTCCTCAGGCATTCCATTACGTGGCAGGCTTAGTTATGCGGCAACACTAAAATTCAGGAGGAAAAAAAGCCAAATAACGAATTAAATTAATAAACCATAATTCACTGATAAGCCAAAATAAATGTCACACGTTTAACTCAAATACATCGATTTAAAAAATAAAATCGACAAAGGCCAAAAATCGTTTACCTGGATTCACAGATGTATGGAGACGAAGAATCATACTCTGTCTAGGCTCTCTGATGTGTATACCTGAACAGCTTGATGCAAGAAGCAGATTGAAGACTCCGGGCTCGATTTTGCCGGTATCCCTGTGATACTGATGCTGCAGCGAGCAGTCTGGCTCAGTTAAGACAGCCCACTCTTCAGCTGCAACAACAATGTTGCCAAATAGTCGTTCACTCCAGGGAAACAATAAAAGAAAATCGCTTAGCAAAATATAAAACCCATTTTATAGTTTCTTGTTATGCAAATCACCATTGGAAAAAAAAAGTACTTCGAGGATTGTTTGTTTTCTTGGTGGCTGCAAAACTATTTCCTACCAAGCTACCTGCAGCGGCCGAAGCAAGCTCACAAACAGACACAAAACTATCCATTAAATACATGCACAAGCTTTTAGAAGTGCTCATCCTTGCCTGGTTCAAATCATATCTGATAGCGTGGACAAGACAATATTGCATTATTGATATGTTACATTGTTTGGCGCGTATATGTGTGGTATATCGTGAAATAAATTATACTTTAACTATGGTTAACATAACCTCAATTGACCAAAACTGAAAATAATTCCAGTAAATCTAATCTCCAGGATTAAGACTCACCCCCAGCAGTTCCCCCTGTAAATTACATCCGAGCTCGCAAGTAAAACCAATTTCCTCTGAAATCTCATTGTTCGTGTATACACGAACACGAATTGCAGAATTCTAGGCCCAACATCTGAAACAAGAGAAGCCCACTATAATCACCCTCAGCATTCCTCCTGGCCGCAGTTATTCAAATTACAGATAATGTACTGAATATGCATTAATAAGCACTCTATTTACCAAGAAAACGCAGCAGTTACAAACAGAAACACCCATATGAAAATAGTTTTCGAGTCACAAAAAATATGTTCTTTATTTCCCTTTCCTTCCCATTATTATTATTACACCATGTAACACAATTTTTGTTCCTGGGTAGTAAGTGTTATTTCCTAATTGCTTATGCCTCAAAAGTATCGAAAATGGCTATTATTCCCCACAAACTTTGCTTTTGTGACCAGGACAGGTAAATTTCAAAATATCACTATTTCCAATGAGAAAACGGGCGCTTTTGTGTCTTTTCGTTCACATAAAGTCAGAAAAAAACAACATATGAATCCAAATTAACATGTATTTATACTAAAGTAATACAAAAATGACTACAAAAGATTTAGAAGTGAGTAGTTTTTCGAGATTTACGATTATACTGTATTTACAGTATAATTGTTAATTTCGAAAAACTACTCACTTCTAAATCTTTTGTACTCATCTTTGTATTACTTTAGTATAAATA
The DNA here is from genome assembly GCF_017654505.1 of Polyodon spathula. NCBI lineage: Eukaryota > Metazoa > Chordata > Actinopteri > Acipenseriformes > Polyodontidae > Polyodon > Polyodon spathula. Next base: position 60,419,834 of record NC_054539.1, read on the forward strand.
CATGTTAATTTGGATTCATATGTTGTTTTTTTCTGACTTTATGTGAACGAAAAGACACAAAAGCGCCCGTTTTCTCATTGGAAATAGTGATATTTTGAAATTTACCTGTCCTGGTCACAAAAGCAAAGTTTGTGGGGAATAATAGCCATTTTCGATACTTTTGAGGCATAAGCAATTAGGAAATAACACTTACTACCCAGGAACAAAAAATTAAATAAACTGTTACATGGTGTTATTATTATTATTATTATTATTATTATTATTATTATTATTATTATTATTATTACCTGACTTGCAGGACTAGAATGATACATTGCAATTCATATGTATTTGTTAAATTATGGGTTTGTTTGGTTTTTTTTAAGTCAGTTAATGCTACACTATAGTAAAACACTACACTTAAACTTTATTTATAAGTTATCCTTCTGTTTTGATTCAGCAGAAACCAGACATCATTGGAATTCCAGTTTGTTTACATACTCTCAATCTGGCTACAGACTTCCTCAGTGCTTCAGTCCTTCTTGGCAGTCACTGTGAACTGAAGAGCAACCTAAGGCTGGAAGGTTGCTGTAGATTAGCTCAGAGAAGCAAAACAGTAAAAGGGACATACATGAGGAAAAAATTGTCTTGTTATACTATCAGTATTTAACAGAAAACACCTGAAAATCTAATTAACAAGCACTGATTTTGCTACAGCTTTACTAACTTTCTCATCCCCTGCTAGGCTAATGGAGTCTCCTTTAAACTCATCTGACCCATCTGGACATGGCCGTTTCCGGGCCACCCTACACAAGTGGGGTCTCACTGATGACCCAATTTGCAAATGCGGCGACAGCAAGGAGCAGACAGCCGACCACATTCTATACTCCTGCCCTCGCTTCAGGTGCCCCGGCAACTTCACCGATTTGGATGATGCCAGCCGCGACTGGCTGAGGCACCTGACTGTGACAATATAACTTCTGCATGTTAAGCTCATACATATATATATATATATATATATATATATATATATATATATATATATATATATATATATATATATACTGTGACCTGTGACTCTATTGCGAGTCCACTGATGTGAAACAGATAATCAAGGTTATATTACTAGACCAAATGAGGAATTCACCCAAGTCTGATGTTATAAAACTAAGGGAAGATCATATTGAAGAAACTGAATAAACACAAGGACCCACACAAGGTAATTTATCTCAGACTATGGGTTTGTTCTTTTAAAAACATTTAGGAATGCTCCAATCAAACTCAACCACCTGTCATGTAGTTTGTTTTAATCAAACCGATGGACTACCTCATTTGGGCAGTTTGTTGATTGTTTCAGCATAATATGAACACAAAATTTGTTCTGAAAACATTGGAAGAGATGAAGAACCAAAAAAACAATGTGAGTTTGCTTCCACTTGATTTGAAATAATAATAATGTAGTTATTGCCAATTGAACTGAGCTGAACTGGGTAATATGTATACTAATATGTATTTCATATTAAACAAACTTAAAGTGGGTTTATCTTTTGGTTTCACTAATACATAGAAGGAACGGATCAGAAGCTTGGACTGGAGAATTCCTCATGTGATACTGCCTCTGGCTTCATTGAAGTTTTCATCATGGCACTGCTTCTCTGAAAGGTAGTGTTTTACATGTATTACATACATTTCTGTAAAAATATCTTAGTGTGTTTTGTAATCAATATTTTTTATATATATATATTTATTTTATTTAAAAAAAAATATTACAGCGTAAATACATTATTGCATTAAATTATGTAAAACACAGTAACTACTGAAATTATAGTTATAAGCAACAAGTACTTATCCGATAGGCTGCTCCTGTCAGGTCAGTCCTAAAATGAAAAAGGGCAACGAGACCGGTGTGTGCAGTTCATTTATGTCCTCAGGGGCGGGACATGACTGCATCACAGGATCTGCAAGCAGCTTTGACATATTTATTCAGATTTCGGGTCTTTTGGAGGTAAATACCTATTTGGTAATTGTTACATTTTGTACTAGAAAGGGAACACATATTTCACAGTTTAAAAAGTCTTATATTTTATTTGCAACTATTTAAATACAAAGAATATAGAATTACATATTTCCCATTTACAATGACAGTTTTCTTGTAAACAAAATTGTCAGATACTGTAATATTGGGCAATTATTCCTATTTGACCTGAAATAGTAAAAGGCAGTATGCAGCTGATTTGTTGAAGTTACTCTAGTGTATTTTAATGGACAACATGTTAACTAATTCTACAACTGGCAGATCAGTAATACGTAAAATACTTTCCCCAAACAAGGTCTGTTTCTAGGTGTAAATTGTATTTGTGCAACATACAGTAGGTAATATACATTTTGTTGTTGCACATCACAAGGAACCACAAGAATCAGCCTGCTACAGCTAGTAAGTCTTCCTTTCACACAGTGAACTACCAGGAGTATTTGAAAGATATTTGACCAGACCCTTTTAAAGTTAATAAATGGTCCCACATCTTTTTTCATAAGAATTCCCCAAAACACATACACACTAATGAGTGTGTCAGTTTTTTTCTCCAATAAATAGATCCCATTTTTTATTTGTATTTGAGATCCTTACTGTATAAAAATGAAACTTGAATTGTATGGCAATATTGGATTAAGCCATTTTACTCTCATCTACCTAAAATATATATTTTTTTAGTGCACAAAAACACTTTGAAAACAAATTCCACAGTGCTGGAATAATACATGATTGGAAAGGATAGTGTGGCATTTATTATTATTATTATTATTATTATTATTATTATTATTATTATTATTATTATTGATGCCACTTGTCCTTAATATCATAACCCTGCATTTACCTGATACTATCCCCCTACAAAGAACCAGAAACACATTTCAGTCATGTAAAACAATAAACTTGGTAGTTGAACTTTTAACAAGGAAGATTACATTCACTGTTTTCTGGCACACCCAAACAGGGCTTCCATTATAGTGGCTTCAGTTTAAACGTACAGTATATCTAAACTATTAAATCCTGCAAACTTGTTACTGGTATTTGTTTTTAAAGAGCACAAAAAAGCCTATTTGAAAAACAAGTAATAAAGGATCCCCGAAGCCCTTAAACGGCTCACCTCTACTTCAAAGAAAAAAAAAATATTCAGTGGCTATAGCACTGCCGAAATTTTAAAAAATGGTTACAACCCTGCATCACTTTAAAAGACCTGGAATGTACTTATTACATTATACACCATGCTCACCAATGAAAACAAGGTACCTGCAGCAATGCATTTTTTCATTAATGCTTGTTGATTATATTGAGCTACAATTCTATACTTATTAGTAAAAGTGCTTGTCTGGTTTATTGCTTTCATGAAACACATTGCCAATTTACCCATATTTCTTTTTACCAACTAACTAGTTTATTTTAACATTTGGAAAATAATTTGTGACAAATTTTTACTAATATATAATTCAATAGCAGACTCCTGATATTTAACAGAGTGTTTTATGCTGTAAGCATTCAAATTAAGCATGAATGCTAGACCAATTAAAATAAGGCTGAACTTATGTTTATGCCGTGATAGTTTTGCAATACATAAAAGGATCCAAACTTTGTTATGAGATGAACAATATTGCCCTTTAAATACAAATCCCACTATTTTATATTATAATTGCAGCTCTAACAGTGATTGGTGTAAAATGAATTCAAGATTTTACTGTGAAAATATTTAATTCCCTGCCGAGATACCCTGCAGTTTCACGTATCACTAAATGAAGACATGTGGCGGACATCAATGTGGCAAATATATATAACCGGCTTTATGGGAAGGAACTGAAACTCAAGTGGCCGTTCTGTCAAACACCAGTATTCATGGTTACAACATCCCCACAAACTAACACATCAAATTATATTTCAAATCAGTACTGCAGTAAAAGGCAATTACCATATACATATTTTTTTCTTTGAGAAAAGTAGCTTTTACCTTCCAATTAGATTACCAGTAACACAATCAGTTTTAGTCACACATGGCTGTTCAGCCAGAAGGGGAGTTCTCGGAATTTTCCACTTGAGCCGCAATCAGAATTTGTGTACACAAGACCTACAGTTTAAATTTCAGACCAACTAGGAAAATGGGAAGTCATTTATATTAAAAAAATGAAAATAAAAAAAAGGACAGAGAAACAGAATTGCAGGTGTCGGAACCGTGGGCAACATCTTTTTTTTTTTTTAAATCATTAGACAGTAGTCCATTACAATCGTTTTATTTATTCGTTGTCTTCCTCTTCCTCCTCACTCTCCTCGATGCCGTCACTGTCCTCCTGGTCCTCCTCTTCCTCTTCTGTCTCTGGGATGTCCCACTGGGGATGGTTGTCCAGCATCTGCTTTGCCTCATGGACCTCCAGCTAGCAAACAGAACAACAGCTGTTCAAAAGGTCAGACGGGAGACGCAACTTTTGTCTACTTGACTAGTGGTCACAAGGGGTCCTGTAGCTGATGCATAATCACTCTTTCTTGCATATGCTTAATATGGGCACAACTTCTCATGCAGAAAGAACATCCTTCAAACAGTGAAGAACCAAATATCAGATTTTGTGTGCTTTAGATATGTAAGGCATTGAATGTGCTAGCCAGACTTGGCTAAATATTGCCCCAAACCAACTTCTGCTGAACTCCTTTTAGACTAATTGTGCTCCCTGCCACATAGCACAGCAAATTAAAGAGAAAACGGATTAGGAGCCAACAACTGAACATTGACAATTCATTTGAGAACCAGCTTACCTTTAAAGGCTTTATCTGATCCAATCCCATGAATGAGTCACTTCTCAAAATCACAGAGTACTGATAATTTCCAGGTTTTGATGGTGCAGGGAATTTAAGTTCAACCTTTATGTTAAAAAAATAAAAAAATAAAGAATGTTTGTAAAAGTTGAGGTTATGCAACCTGTTAAATTGTTTAATTAATCAAATTCATCCTTTCTTCTTTATGAATGTTCATACTTTCAAAATATTGTTTTTAAGTAAGAGACAAGCTTGACATCCAAAATGACTTGTCTGTCTACTGGTACTGTATTATAGGACCAATGGATACTAAATGATAAATGTAACCAGATTTTATAAATTGTTTGGTATTCAATTCTAAGCTATGGTCTGTATTAGAACAAATATTAACTTAAAATATGTTACAAAAAAGAAAAACAACCAGAATTAATGTAATTACTAAATGAAAATATCCTTAATGGTGATTGGTTGATTTCTCATACATGACTAAATCACAAGAATGTCAACATTAATGTCATCTACAGCTCTGAACTCTGCATGTTCTAACACTTCAGAATTCTGCAGGCCTGCAGTCGTGGTGGTTTTCCTTTAAGAGAGCCTGACATTGCCATGCTATGGTTGCCTAGCAACTAATTGTGGAGCTGGAATCTGACAGGGAGGATGGTCTGGCAGCGCAAGTCAGCCTTTTAGACAATTTTATAGACTGATGGATTTTAAATGTAATCAGGAACAATGATAGCATGACAACCATGTCCTGTTTATAGCGGAGTCCTGGAGGCAAAACAAATAATGAATGTTATATAAAGGCTGGGTAGGGAATGTTCAGCAAGCTGTGGAATCGACATAGCAGGACAATGCAATGAAGTCTGGTATGTATAACCAAGGCATCTTGGCCGCAAATAATAAATAGGGTACACTGTCAAGAATGCATCAGACTGAAGTGGAAGATGCCATGAGACAGCATCTGCATTGGTAGTGTCCGCTGTACACATCCAATTGCTGGCATTGGTACAGTGCCCATATTTCATTATCTTGCCATTAATACTTTGCATGTTACTGGTACCCAAATTCCCTGATTACATTTTAATCACCATGTATCTCTCCTGCATAAATGTGCTTACTGATTAAAATATATTCCTGGTTCTAACACTATCTGCAAAACGCAATGGAGGAAAAAGTATATACTATGAGGACAAGTAAAATATAGTATCTTACTTACCTCTTCTGTGTCCTTAAGTGTACAGACATGATAGGGCATAGATACTAAAGTCTGTTCTTTCCTGTCTGCAATGTAAAGCCACCACCACTCGTGCTTTTCCTGTAAAATTGGAGGGCATTATTTTTAAATAAAAGTATAGTATTTTGGGCATATCAAGACCGGTCAACTTCTTAACAATGCTAAAATGACCAACAAAACAAAAATAAACCAAATACCTCAGGGAAGTATAAGCTATAAACAGGATGCGTGATCTTTGATTTCGTTTCTAAAAGGGCCTTTTCTCTTCGTTGGATACTCTGTTGTAGTGCTTTCCACTCCTGCAAGAGAAAAAAAAAAAAAAATTAATATCAAAATGTGTACACTTGCCAAGATCACCTTTCTCAACAGGATTCCTTTCTTTTAACCTAAACCCCCTGGGTATAACAACTTGAACAAGCATTACTCAAATTAAAATAGATAACATGGCATTGAACATCCAATTAGCAAAGCAGGGGTACACATACAGCATAGGAAGGTGTGACAGGGTCTTCCTCGAGTCACGCGTGTGGGTAGCCGCTGTTCAAGCATACAGAGAGGCAGAGGTGGTGTTGAAACGCCGGCACAGGCGCGCAGGATTTATTAACAAAAACATAAAAACATACAATAAACTACATATTCCATTGTGCAAGGCTTACGCTTTGCCACAGAAGGGTATTTTATTTTCTTCCCTTTGGAAATTGTCTGAATTGACAGAATGTCTTTCACGAAGAATTACACAACTCAATCTGCTCAACAGATGGATGGCAGTTAAATGACACCACATTAGACATTTATTTTAAAAAGGGACTTGCTGTCTCAGTGAGAGAATTGGACGACTGTTGTATCTTCAGAGAGGTTTCAATGTTAAGAAAACTGATATGAAATGAAGGATTGTGAGCAGTAGCTATTAACAGAAGTAAAAGTGATTTGAAAAGTTGTTCCATCTTAAACACATTTCTTTCATGGAAAACACAGCAGTCAAGTGCTGCAAGCTCCATTTCACATGCACAACACAGGTGAAAAAAGTAAAAGCTAGTTTTTGCCTTGAATGGGAATTGCATGTTTGGATATTTGGTCTACAGTTTGTCACATACGTTTTTCACCAAAATGTAAAAAAAGTTATTACCTGGACCGCAGGGGGCCAAAACATTGTAAAATACACATTTTGCTTGACGTTAACCAGCTAAACCTCTTCATCATCCCCACCCATTTCGTCTGGTTCAGTGTCGCTCTGTTTGTCACTCTCATCATCTCTCTCACTTGGCAAGTCTTTATTGGTCTCCCCATCCTCTGAATCACTACCCTTATCTGAACCCTCATCCTCTTCCTCCTTAGTCGAAGGGACAACCTCCTACAGGAGAAACTGACAATCAGAACTAAAAACTAAAATCCAACTAGGCACATTTCATAAATACTATAGGAAAATCTTGTACCTCCATCTTTGTTTTTTCTTCAAGAACCAAGTAAATCCTACAGTTGGCTTGAAAAGCACTGTGAAGGGACAGTGTGGAAGGGCAGAAGCCCTGCTGTCACTTTAAACAGTTGTGTGTGGGAATGTAATTGGCAGTGATGGGGTTAAATCTGTCCCTGCTAGCAATCACAGGTGTGGCCATTCCCCAATTAAGTATCCAATGCTAATTGGGGAGTGGCCCCATGTATAAAAGGAAGCAAAATCCTTTGTTGGAGGAGTTTGGGGTTAGTGTTTGTGCTATGAACCAGTTTGTTAAGGGTAGTGAAAGCGAATACCCAGCCTACTAATTAGTCTTTTGTTAAACCTTTTAATTTTGGCCCCTGTGCCAATCTGTTTGTTCCTGTTTATTTGTTGTTTTGTTTATTAAACGTGCACTCTATGTAAAATTGGTGAATGGCAGGAGGCAGAGGCAGAAAGCTGCAGTTTAAAACACATGAGCACTTTTAACAGACAAACACAACAGAACACTGGAACAAAAACAGAGGCATGGTGGCCAAAATAAAAGGTTTAAACAAAAGAACACTAAGCACACCCTATGTCAGGCTGGGCAGTTGCCTTCACTGACTGATACAGAGTAAACACAGCACAGTTTAACACAGGTTACACTCACCTACACACCACCCCCAAACAAAGGACTTTCCCCCTCCTTAAAATACAAATGTGGCTGGAGCCTAATTAACCATTAAATAATTAAAGTAAGGCTCCATCCAGATTCTCACATGTATTATGTCAGGGAGTATTTTAAACTCCTCCTTGCCAACCCCATATTCCCAACACACACAAACACTTTACATTTAGCGCTTTCGCCCAGACAGACACAAACACATATTACATTTTTTATTAAAGGTTTTGTTTTTCAACTCTCTTTTGCTTTCACATTCTACTAATTGTACAATATTAACATCTTAAAGTTCAGAAAATTATATCCATTATATTATGCTCAACACCACGTTTTGAACTGCTTTTTAAATTCTACTCTTGGAAACTGCAGCAGCTATTTGTTTCAAACCAGCTGTCTGAACTGTTCAATAGCACCCCCTAGAGGGCACTCAATTCTTAATAATTAGTACTACTGTTCTCACCTTGCAAACCAGTACAATCAAACCTTGAGGATGCAAATTTTTATGAAGATTCTGTTATCTGGTATGCTCTTCTGTCCTGCTGTCAGAAAGTTACTGTGCTAACCAGCCCTTCATCTTGTATTCACAGTACAGTTGTTGCATTGCAATTATTTAAGGTCACATTTATGTCAAATAATAAAGGCTTCAAATGTTATTAGATTTGTAACTTATTACTTATATTAAATGTATGCCCTAGAAATCAAAGGGTTAAGACTTCTTCATATTCAGGTTTACTTTCCAACTGGCCTACTGGGCAACATCCCTTAAAACAGGTTGTAAAAGCGCATCTTACATTGCTAGCAACTGTCCTGTTCGCCTGTTTCTGATTGTCCTGTTTCTGCTGCTGAGAAGGGGCCTTCTTGGTCAATTTCTTTGTCTTTGACTTCTGCGTCTTTTTAGAACATAAGAAAGTTTACAAACGAGAGGAGGCCATTCGGCCCATCTTGCTCGTTTGGTTGTTAGTAGCTTATTGATCCCAAAATCTCATCAAGCAGCTTCTTGAAGGATCCCAGGGTGTCAGCTTCAACAACATTACTGGGGAGTTGATTCCAGACCCTCACAATTCTCTGTGTAAAAAAGTGTCTCCTATTTTCTGTTCTGAATGCCCCTTTTTCTAAACTCCATTTGTGACCCCTGGTCCTTGTTTCTTTTTTCAGGCTGAAAAAGTCCCTTGGGTCGACACTGTCAATACCTTTTAGAATTTTGAATGCTTGAATTAGGTCGCCACGTAGTCTTCTTTGTTCAAGACTGAACAGATTCAATTCTTTTAGCCTGTCTGCATATGACATGCCTTTTAAGCCCGGAATAATTCTGGTCGCTCTTCTTTGCACTCTTTCTAGAGCAGCAATATCTTTTTTATAGCGAGGTGACCAGAACTGCACACAATATTCAAGATGAGGTCTTACTAGTGCATTGTACAGTTTTAACATTACTTCCCTTGATTTAAATTCAACACTTTTCACAATGTATCCGAGCATCTTGTTGGCCTTTTTTATAGCTTCCCCACATTGTCTAGATGAAGACATTTCTGAGTCAACAAAAACTCCTAGGTCTTTTTCATAGATTCCTTCTCCAATTTCAATATCTCCCATATGATATTTATAATGTACATTTTTATTTCCTGCATGCAGTACCTTACACTTTTCTCTATTAAATGTCATTTGCCATGTGTCTGCCCAGTTCTGAATCTTGTCTAGATCATTTTGAATGACCTTTGCTGCTGCAACAGTGTTTGCCACTCCTCCTACTTTTGTGTCATCTGCAAATTTAACAAGTTTGCTTACTATACCAGAATCTAAATCATTAATGTAGATTAGGAATAGCAGAGGACCTAATACTGATCCCTGTGGTACACCGCTGGTTACCACACTCCATTCTGAGGTTTTTCCTCTAATCAGTACTTTCTGTTTTCTACATGTTAACCACTCCCTAATCCATGTACATGTGTTTCCTTGAATCCCAACTGCGTTCAGTTTGAGAATTAATCTTTTGTGCGGGACTTTGTCAAAAGCTTTCTGGAAATCTAAATAAACCATGTCATATGCTTTGCAATTATCCATTATGGATGTTGCATCCTCAAAAAAATCAAGCAAGTTAGTTAGGCACGATCTCCCTTTCCTAAAACCATGCTGACTGTCTCCCAGTACCCTGTTACCATATAGGTAATTTTCCATTTTGGATCTTATTATAGTTTCCATAAGTTTGCATATAATAGAAGTCAGGCTTACTGGTCTGTAGTTACCTGGTTCAGTTTTGTTTCCCTTTTTGTGGATCGGTATTACGTTTGCAATTTTCCAGTCTGTCGGTACCACCCCTGTGTCAAGAGACTGCTGCATGATCTTGGTTAGCGGTTTGTAAATTACTTCTTTCATTTCTTTGAGTACTACTGGGAGGATCTCATCCGGCCCAGGGGATTTGTTTATTTTAAGAGCTCATCCGGCCCAGGGGATTTGTTTATTTTAAGAGCTCCTAGTCCCTTTAACACTTCTGCCTCAGTTATGCTAAAGTTATTTAAAACTGGATAGGAACTGGATGACATGTGGGGCATGTTGTCAGTATCTTCCTTTGTAAAAACTTGTGAAAAGTAATAATTTAACATATTTGCTATTTTTTTTCTTCCTCTACGATTTTGCCATTTGTATCTCTTAAACATTTAATCTCCTCTTTGAATGTTCTCTTGCTGTTAATTGGAAAAACATTTTGGAATTGGTTTTAGCTCCCTTAGCAATGTTTATTTCTATTTCTCTCTTGGCCTTTCTAACTTCCTTTTTGACTTGCGTTTGCAGTTCTGTGTACTCTTTCTGCATACTTTCTTTTTGGTCCTTTTTTAATGCTCTGTAAAGTGCCTTTTTTCGCTGAATATTTTTTTTAATTGATCTATTAAACCATTTTACTACCTTATGTGGTTTATTTAAAGAAGTGAAGTCATGGCCCATACAGGGATCGAACCCACAACCTTCACATTACAAGCACCACGCTTTAACCAACTGCTTTTTGGCAGCTTTGTTCTTATTCTGCCATACCTTGCTTTTGTTTTTGCCAACGTCTCCTTGCTGAAACACAAACATTGGTCACAGAAAAATTCAGCTAACAGTGTCAAACTATAAATAAGGAATAATAATAAATCACATGGCGCGTATCTTGAGTGTTTACATGCCACCTTTAAGCTTGCCAAGCCCCTGAAGCAAGGCATGTGTAACTACAGATAATCTTATTTACTGCTGGATTTCTCAGCTTCAATATTAATATTTCATTTATCATGATACAGAGTAACATTTTACACAACCTGTTTCATTATTTATTTATTTATTTATTAACATTAAGTATCTTGGTACTATAACAAGCATCTTCAACTATAATGAATGATTAAACTTCATTACAAATATATATTTTAATCGATATCTGTAGATCCACTTGTTTGGCAACATACTCCATGAAATTCGCCTCCTTGTTTTTGTAATTCATAATTCAAAAACCTAAACACTCAAATCAACGACAATCATAGTAAAATAAAAAAAATAAAAAGTTGTGATAAAAAAATGTAAATATAGCTCAAGCTAATTTGAAATAAAACATCATTTTTAGATTCTATTACTTTCTGGCAGAACACATGCTTAGATGGAGAGCTGTAATTGCTCAGTTCCCTTTTGTCGTGCAACATAAAAATATGATTCATTCCTATTTTATTTATTTATTTACTTTTTAGCATCGCACCAGTGCTGCCTGGTGTTGCCAGCCATGTCACCTGGGGTGTGAAAGATTCTTATCAGAAGTATAGGTTCTATAATTCTGTGGCAGCACTGCCCAGACTTGCTTGTCGCATCGTGCCCTTGTGGCGGCCTTAAAACTTGGACAACGTATTCTAGTGATATTTTTAATACTGTAGTCTATGCACTAGAAAGTCTAATTTTGTAACAGCAAGGCTAAAAACGTTCACCTACTGTATTAGATAAAACTGGTCTCTACAAAGAATTTATATTCTGAAGAATTACTGTACTGTGGCCAGTATATGAGGTTATTGTTAATGTGCAAAAAGACCTTACATGAAAAAGCTTTAATAAATTTAAATTCAGCAATGTTGTACAACTATTTAAAACCAATGCTAGGTTGAATGATCAGGTTTGTTATGTGTAATAAATTGTGTAGACAGAAAAACTAGTCATTTCCATAATATAAAGGAAATTACTATATAAACCTACCCCCTCTTCTGTATTAAGATTCTCTGGTGCACACACTTGTTCCGACTCCTTTTCAAAGAAGTCCTTTAAAATAAGAAATGGAGAAAAGTTTTTTCTTTTTTACTTCATCACAAGAGCTTACTATTTTACTCTGAACATAGTCCGGCCTGCAGTAAAATAGTTTGAGGGGATTTCTATTGTAAATGTGCCAAAGAAACAGTTTTTAGTGCAGTTCAGAGTGGAAAGCTGATTTTACTCAGGGATGGGCTCTGCCATTCTAACTCTTTGTTTCAACCATGTGCTAAACTGAACTATATTCCATTCTCAAGCAAATTCTCATTTCACCTATTAATCCTGTAGCGGAACGCTAAATGTTCAATTTACTATTTGTATCTGAAGAGTAAATTGAAAGATATAATGTAGTGTGAAAGGATCAGGAAACTTTCAATGAATCGGTTTATAATTCATTCAATGAATAATCAAAGTCGCATACAAATGTACACCTCTACAAGGAGAGCGATTCACTTTGGATAAACAAAGGTTCAAGACATATTATTTTAAGCTTTTGGTTATCACACATCTTCCAGCTATGAAAATCTCCTTCCAAATTACCAGCATTCTTTTCCTTGTTAGGGTGACAGTGACTGTAACAATTGACCCTGCTGTAACGTTATTGCTGTCCTCATCGTCTAGCACTGCAAAAAAAAAAAACCAAAAAACAAACAACTCTTCAATTAAGGGTTTTCCCCATCTCAATATATGAAAGAATAAATTATACAATTAAATGCTTTAAAATGTTATAACATGCTGAAAAAGCTGACATACAACAGCAGTGACTTAACTGTTTGCAGTATTTACTTGTTTTAAAGTGTTTTTTTTTTTTTTTGGAACAACATTACAGATACTGCTTAAAAATGCTTAAATACCCCTGATTCCACTTAAAGAGTAAGTAGCGGGGTGCTGAATAATATAGCGTTATACATCCCTGTGTGTTGTTACAACTTTTTAAATGTTGTTAACTTTTTCATTGTTAACATCCTGACAACTTTTTACACTTATAACTTTAAAGTGTTTCAAAGCCCTTTTCAAAATGTCCGATTTAGTGCACTGGGGTTTAAGATCTGTCCTCTAAATCACTGTGATTCTTTTTAATAACATAAGTGCTCTGGCTTTTCTCTTTAGTACCAGATCATGGATAGTTATCCGTTTGACAATGTGGGCAATAACCCTGTGACGGAAACATGAGTTCTGGTGATGAATCTTCCTCCCGACCTGTGAGGGCGCTAAAGAACGAGAGGAGAAGTATCTGGAAGGGCTGGCCTGACAGTTCGTCAGGGAAGTGGGTCAGCCTGGAAAGAAGCGAGACTCTGTTGTAAGACCGTATTGATTTTAAAGGTAAACGAGAGGCAGCTGCAAGTAATAAGGCAGTTGCAACCGTTTACCTCGATATCATGCGGGATTACATATAGGGGCCAGGGTAACGCTGATCTTTTCCTTCGTTTGGGAAACTGAGGAGAGAAGGACTGAGAGAGGAGCTCTCAGAGCGTATTACATGTTGTGTGTTGTCTTTGTTTGTTTATAATTGTCTGTCTTTTTCGCACCAATAGACAGTTAACGCACACCTCCGGAGCTGTCGCCACGTAAAGCACTATCCGGAGCACCACTGCACAGAGCACCTGCACGTTTGAATATCACCCAGGACTGGTGACCGTGCCTTTGTTTGTGTGTGAGACTGTACTGTGTTCTTCACCATCCCCACGCTTTACACATTGTTGTGTACTGCCGGGGATTTATTATTTGACGGTCGCCAGACCTGGAAACAGCACAAATAAACACTTGTTCACTGAATCACTGTTGTCTGTTCATCACTCCTGCATCGCATCACCGCTACACCTTTTCCCCTTACCAACCACTTTGCCACAAACCTTTACACAATATGTGCACTAGAGCGGACACTTTGAAAAGAGCTTTATAATAATAATAATAATAATAAATAATAATAATAATAATGCTGCAAAGTGCTTCACATGAATAAAACATTGACAAATATTAATAAAAGAATGCAAGAAAAGCAAGAAGAGAAACACAGAATAGTAAAACAAGGCAGAGAATAAAAGCAGCATCATTGTATCATAAAAATGCTACATTATAAAAGAATGTTTTTAATCTTGTTTTAAAAGCAGTAACATGTGGTACTTGATGCTTCTCTTACAGAGCTAGGCAGATCATGCCAGAGTTTTGGTGCCCTATAACTGCATGCTATACCATCTGTGTTTTTTTTTGTTATTTGTGGGACAGTAAGCAACCTGGCATTCTGTGATCTGAGTGGGTGTCTAGGTATTAGAAGATAACTTAAATATGATGGTGCAAGGCCATTTAATGCCTTAAGTTAAAAGCAACACCTTAAAATCTATCCTGAATAGTACCAGAAGCCAGTGTAGAGATGCTAGCGCAGGAGTAATGTGATCTTGTCTCTTAGTCCCGGTTAAAATTCTAGCTGCAGCATTTTGTATAAAGTTGCAGTCGGATATAACATGGCTATGACTACCAGAGAATAGGGCATTACAATAATCAATTCTAGAAGATACAAAAGCATGCATCAATCTCTCAGTATCTGAGTGGGAAAGAATACTTATCAATTTGGCTATATTTCTTAGATGATAAAATACATTTGAATAATATTCCTGATGAGTGTCTCAAAAGAAAGATTTGGGTCGAAGATCACACCCACATTTTTCATTTTGTCTGCAAGTTCACAAGAGAAACCACCAAGGAGCAAATCAGACATATTACTTTGTTGCTTCTCAGATCCCAGAATCATCACTTTTATTTTATCTGAGTTTAGCCTTAAAAAGCTTTCAAGCACCAATGTTTCTTTTATGTAAGCAAGACTCAAGACTCAAAATATTTACAGCTGAGGTGTCACCCTCTTTTTGGGATAAATATAGCTGTGTATCATCAGCGTAACAATGAAAACACTATGTAACACAATTTTTGTTCCTGGGTAGTAAATGTTATTTCCTAATTGCTTATGCCTCAAAAGTATAGAAAATGGCTATTATTCCCCACAGACTTTGCTTTTGTGACCAGGACAGTGATATTTCAAAATATTACTATTTCCAATGGGAAAACGGGCAGATGTGTGTCTTTTCGTTCACATAAAGTTAGAAAAAAACAACATATGAATCCAAATTAACATGTATTTGTTGTTTTTTTCGGACTTTATGTGAACAAAAAGACACACATTTGCCCATTTTCCCATTGGAAATAGTGATATTTTGAAATATCAATGTCCTGGTCACAAAAGCAAAGTTTGTGGGGAATAGCAGCCATTTTCTATACTTTTGAGGCATAAGCAATTAGGAAATAACACTTACTACCCAGGAACAAAAAAAAATAAAACATTTGTTACACGGTGAAATTAACCCTACGCATAATATTGCCCATTAGCAACATATACAAAGAAAACAGAGTTGGGCCAAGAATTGAGCCCTGTGGGACCCAGCATGTAACCTTTGACAAAAACAAATTGCGACCTGTTGAAGAGAAAGGATCGAAACCAAGGCATAACACAACCTGACAGTCCTACCAGATTTTCAAGGCAATCAATTAAAACAGAATGATCAAGTGTCAAATGCAGCACTTTAATCTAATAGTATAAGAATCAAATGTGTGTCTGTGTCAGAGGATAACAACACATCACGAACCACTCTAAAAATTCTGTCTCGGTAGAGGTCTGCTTGGGCCTAAATTTAAAACCTAATCTGAATCCAACCCCAACCCGAGCCCGAGACCTATGAAATATTTGCATAACCGACCTGACCATCTCCACAAATACACTGATGCACAAAAGAACCAAAACACTCTGGTCTAATGGATTTAATCAAATATTTTAAACACAGATAAACAAAATCACAGAAAATGTGAACAGAAATACAGATCAAAGAATAATGATAAGTTTTCAGCATGAAATGTCACACACTGTCAATATGAAAACATTACAAAGTTAGTATCAGGTATGACCTGCCTGAGCATTAACACAATCCTGGCAGTGTTGACGCATAGACCTGATCAGCCTCTGGATAGACTGCTGTGGATGTTCCACCACTCTTCCTGTGCAGCTGCTGCCAGCTGGTGAAGGTTGGCTGGTCGCAGTTGTCTCCTGTGGATGGCACTGGCGATTTGGTCCCACAGATGTTCTATTGGACTTGGGTCAGGAGAAAAAACTGACCACGGCAAGATCTCGACATTGTTTTCCTGAACAACACAACAGTCATCATAACGCTCATCACGATGTCTCTACACACGTTGTCCTCTGTCAGGTCTGTCAAGGGCAAAACGGCATTCATCTGTGAATAAAACACTCCACCTCTCTCTGCCGCCACCTCAGATGTTCTCTGGCCCAAAGAAGACACCGATTTCATCTCTCATCTGTCAACATGTTACCCCTGAACGTCCTCCAAGCATGCAAATCATTTTCATGCAGACGGCGAGCTACAGTCATTCTGCAGATTTGTGGGTTATTTCTTCCTGGAATTTCTCGTGCTGTAGCCACTGCAGTCTGAAAACGATTACACAGATGGATCAGTCGGGTGTGGTGACCCTCTGCCTTCCAGGACGTGGCCTGTCCCTCACAGAGCCGGTTTCCTGGTTTCTCTGGACTAGTCTGCTGATTGTTGAAGCAGAACAATTCTCAGGGCAACTTCTCTCACAGACAGACCACCTTCAATCATGCCGACAGCAACTAGGCGATCTTCATTACTCAAGTGGGGCATGGTCGTATCTTTCGATGTTCTTGCGTTAATTAAAATCATGTCTTTTCGAATGACTATTTATACAGATTCTTAAATCAATTCATTTTTGCAATTTTAACCCAAAAATGTTCATTCAAATACCAAACACTGAGCATCTGGTGTTTTTATGAAATCACATGACTTGGGCTCAGTATTTTGTTACCCCAAGGAACAATACTACTCAAACAAACAATCAACAAACCTATCTGCCCATTATTTTAAATGTAAATAACATTAGGGATGTGCCCAATGATCTACTGATGTAAAAGTTAGACTGTTGTGTTTTCATTGTGCATCACTATATATTCCTAACATACGCTATTGTAACGAAGTAACTTCAGGTGTACAGAATTCCTGGTTTCCAGTTAAAACATACATAAAGAAAGAAAAAAAAATCATTCTCAATCCTATCTCATTTACTTCCTTTCCTAATAATCCAACACTGCATGATTTAAAAGATGACAACAGGCTTCTTCAAAACTTTGTTACGAAAAATATCCGCTAAATTAACATTCAACAACAAATATACCACAACTATGGCTTTTAAAAGCTACAGGACAAATACATAACTTTTCAGTGTGCCGCTGCAGAGATGAATTTCCCATCTTTTTGCTGTCATATTTCAGTAATACTTTGAGAGAATTGCATTGTACAAAGCCACGTGGACTTTTACTATCACTGAATACAACGTCGTAATTTTTCCAAACGGTAGATTTAGACGTACCCTTTCCAGCAATGGAACATTCCACTGCTACACATTCTCCTGTGATATTTATTTATTTTTCTATTTTTTTTTTACTCCATCAGCCTACATACACATGAACCAGCTATATATCATGATTGCCGTGAAGGCATAATTAGTGCTATAAAGCGGGTCATGATATAAACCGAGTTTCACGTTTGCCTACGACAGCACAGTACAAATGAGAAAAAAATAAAGAAAACTAACTGTGAATTAAAGAGCAGTGTTTTAATACTGTACATTTATCATTCTTTACATTTAAACACATGCATATAGTTTACAACAGGACAAATACGTTTTGCATCATTAACTGGAATGAAACAGTTTGTGTCATTATCTAAAAAAGGCATGAATTGTTGACTGATGAGTGCTATCAATTAGGCGTTGCACTTGGTGTTTTTATTACTGTTGTGTGCATTTGTACAAGAATGACTTAAAATTTGGTGTAGCTATAGACTCAAATATAAATTTAGGATTATTCTTGTTTACTTCAATGATATTTAAATAATACACTGATGTTGCTCAGGATAGTGCAGCCAAATTAAATAATGTTATAAGTGTAAAAAGTTGGCAAGATGTTAACAATGAAAAGAAATAAGTACGTTATTTAAACAGCTGTAGCTACATGTGAGGATGTGTAAGCTACAGTTTTCAGAACCCCACTACTTACTCTTTAAAACACGAAATATTGAAAGATTTCAAGTAAACTGAATCCTATACTTACAAGCAAGCAGGAAAAGCATGCTTTCCACTTGAGAATGTTTAACCAAAATACACCATTACTATTACTAGCTAGCAATGTCTGCCAATCTGCCAAACCAACAAGCCCAAAGATTTTTTTAGGTTTTTATCCACCTTATCAAACATCAATGCAAACATAACTTTCTTTTTTTTCTCCAGAATTGTTTTCTAAGCTTATTTATAATTTTTAGGCCTTCTCTCTCTTAATGTACATACCTTGTAGCTTTATATCAATTGTAACGAGGGGAAAACTTCCAACAACTGCCATAACTTCATCATATTTCTCCTCCCCGAAGAAGCGAAGCATATTCCGTCGGTCAGAGTCTTTCAAACTAACCAAGTCCTGGAGGCTTCTCACTTTGTACTGTGGGGGAAGAAAACACATAAAAATGAAGGTGCAATGAGTAGACTTATTTCTGTTAAGAGAATGAATAAAACTGTTTACATTTAGTTCGGTTCAGTTTTACAGGTTATGCTCATTTGGATTTCTTTAATCAAAGTATTTTAAATCAATCAAACCGAGTTAAACCGCTGTTTGTCGTGACCAATCACCAACTCCCTAAAGGCAGGTAATTTGATTAAATAGGAAGAGGTAATAAAATTCATTATTGTTTTCTTACTTTTTTAGAAACACAGTATATCAGATGCTCTTCTTCAAAGTATGGGAGCTGCAGCAATGGAGATCTGGACTCTTGCAGGCCTTGCACGATCATCTGGGAGAGTTTCATATGGTTCTCAATGGACACCAAGCGAGGAGCAGAAAAACCTACATTAAACAAAAAAAAACGTGTTTGAAATATTGCACAGGTTTTTATAATCCCTCTAGTTAATCCAATCAATACAGGGTGGTTATAAATGCACTTTGCAATGAGGTTGTGGAATAAACGTTTGGCAAATGGAGGCATGAAACGAATGGCAAATATCTCAAGTAAGGGATTTGTCTCAAGACAGGGTTCAATCATCAAGATATTAAAAACAAAAATGGCAGAAGAATGTAGCATTATCACTGGACAGGCAGCATCGCTTGGTGGATGCATTTTTTGTTGTTTTTTTCTATGTGCAACAATACCACATTTTGGTTCTGAAGACTAAAGATCAATCCTTACCCCCACGGCTATTTGCCATCATAGTAAGCTGACAGCCGACATTAACCATTTCTTGTAGCAGTGCAGGGCTCTTTCTCACAACAAACTGTTGATCTAAACACCAGAAAAGATAAGAATATTAAACACAACAGATCGTATGCACAGATTGTATTACTGATATGTAGAGCCGTGTCTCATTACACCCCATTCAAAGTATGAAAACAGAAAAACAGCCAACAATGGGACTTGAACTGATCACTGGTGCCGATCTATTGAGCTTACAAATAAATCACAGCTGCAATAGTTGGGGCCAGCAGTAAGTTTCAAAATTGTGTAGATGTGACTGTTATAGAATAAAATCTGGTCTTGTCCTGGCATTAGTAAGATTAAATAGAATAAATTAAATGTTCCTACCTTAAAAAAAAAAAAAAAAAAAAAGACTGCACTAAGATATATACTGGATTCTGCCCAGGGGGCATAAAGTTGTCATTAAGGTAAAATTCTGTGGGGGCGCGTTGACTGAGGCAGGGATGAAATTACAGACATTATTGCAGAGGGGGTATTTTTAACATTAGGTAGATAGACTACGTTTACAATTAGGCATGCTTAAAATTCAAAGGTAGAGCACAGCACACAGTCACGATAAAGAATCAAGTGCAGTAACAAATTTATTGACAATTCAAAGCTGCTGCAGTATGTCCACTGTTTTGTCATTTCAAATCTTTTCACAAAAGAAAATTAAACTTTAAAGCTTCAGGTGAACACCGCCAAAATAAAAAAAGTCAGTACATTGAAATAAATAAATAAAGTGACATTTTTCGGTCTGCTAAAATAAAAGGCTTTTCATATTCTTTGCAAGTAAGAAATTGCCAGTGTCCAGTGTGAAAACACAGCACGAAATAATAACTCAACATCCAAAGTAGCACTATAGTATTAAAATGTTCAATACAAAAAAATGGTGCAATATTTCTCTTCAAAACCATAAATTAATGGGTGAAAATTTGACTTTCAGCTTAAAGTTGGGGTGGGTGATCATTCAAACTGGGGCGTTGCCTCGGCAGAATCCGGTACAGTCGCCACCACTTACACTGTACAGGATTATTTCGGGCAGCCTTTTATATCGGACAAATAGTGTTTGCTGTTTGCCCTTTCCATCGATTTCACAACAAAATGCAGAGTTTATAATGTGTTAAGCATGCCATATATTTGGGCAAACTCAGCTGCTCAGATCTCGTTATGTGCCATTCACATAGATTTAAATAATAAACGCACTGCTTTATACTGTAGTAATCGCTCTTACTAATCCAAAATCAGCTGATTTCACCTTGTTACTTTGCCATTCACATAGATTTCAATAAAAAGGCAGCAAAAAAGCTTGACAGATTACTGTACTTATTACATTCATAGGTTTTAATTAGTGTAATGAGTTTCTTAATAAATATTTTAACCACATACACGCTTGTTTGTTTTGATTACTGTACGGTGATTGGGGAACATTTTGAATATCAGGTTATGTCTAAGCGGTAGTGACTGTATCTCTCTATTTATATATACCGGTATATAAAAAAATATTTTTAAAAAGGCACCGGAACATACTAATAATGCCTTCACAGTAACATCTGGTGAAAATACAACAATTTCATCAAAAACCTCAAACTAAAATTATTTTAAATAAACCCAGAATATACAGAAAACACAATCTAGTAATAATAAAAGAAATGTACTTGGTATTTCTACATACTACCACGGAGTGTTTTACAGTTTTACAAGACAAAAAAAAACTAGGATCTTTAAAGGTGGAACTACCTTCTTTTATATCCTCCCACACCTCCATTCTGGCAAGATGGGAAAGCATGAGGACTCTGGCCTTTAGACTGTATGGGTAGCAAAATGGAGGCTCCTTCTTCTTTAGATTGATATTTCCAAGGTCCCAAATGAGCTGAATGTTAATAAATCCAGTTAACACCCATCTGTTGTCGGCTGAAAAGTCAAGTTCCCTTGATATAAAATGATCTTACAGTATACAAAGAATTTAGGTTACCTCAGGAACTTCAATGTTATCTGTTGGTCTAATTGTTGCCTCCTTGTTACTGCGTGGGTCAAATTCAAAAGCCGCTGTCAGAACCATTCCCAGGCCTGCACAAAAAAATTCTAATTAAATTTATTAGACAAAAAACACAAAAACCGTAAGAAGTCACATCTGAAAAGGGATATTAAGTCAGTGTTTTTATTACAGATCTGCACTATATATTTGTATCCTTTTTTTTTTTTTTTTTGCAAAAGTAGTAAATAATGGTTTGCATAGCCATGTGTGAGCAAGACTCTTAGAAATTAACATGTGTGCACTCATGCATATATTCCAGGCTGTCCAGATCAATATTTATTCTTTGCAATCACACAGCATTTCAACTTGTAAAATGTAATCATTTTAGAAAGGGGTACTTACGTTTCATGTTCATGTTTGGAGTTTTATACAAAAAGTGCATGAAGAGCTGTGTTGTGTTAATAAGAATTTGGTCTCCACTGTAGCGTATTGAACGATACCACCAAGTACCCTAGAAAATGTGGGAAACAAGTTAAAAGTGCCAAAACAGGCCATTACACAATGAAATTACCCAATGGACCTTTTAATCTAAAAAAGGAGGAACTATCACCACTGAGATAATTAAAAAGCGTATACTAAAAAGTTTATGACAATAAAACATGAAACACAATGTAGGGTCCCATTTAAATGTCAATTGAAATATCAGTACTTACCACAACAACAGGAAGAATAACCATAAAAGCTAGTCCGTACACAAGCAAGACCTGAAAAAAAAAAATTAAAATAAAATAAGGGATTAGAATACATTTCTTTCAACAACATCTTTTCAAGAACAATATGGCAGACTGTTTTGAACTAGTTTTCACTGTGAGTAAACTTTTAGAAGAGGAAATGTTTACCTTATATTTGAAGTATGTTGTTGTTTTTAGGCTTCCAAGTTGGCTTGGGAAGCCTACTGTTATTGTAAAGGTCTTTTTATTATTATTATCATTGTCGTTTTTCCTCTCAAAACTTTAAACTGCTCCTGTTTGCATGCTTTGTAACCAATCAACATGAAACTTGGTAGCATCCCGTGTAGACTACAGTTCAGATGCAAAAAAATATATATATATATGCGCTGCTGCGTCAACCAAGATGGCGGCCTGACGCATTTTTGGGAAAGGCTTTTCAAAATCTTCTTCGGAACTGGTGAACCAATTGATCTGAAACTTCAAATACATCAGCAACCAAACCTGCTTCAAGTTTGTGAAGCAGAAGTTGCTGAAATAAATTTTACTATCAAAATGGCTGCCACCAAATTCACCAAAATGTGCCACAAACATGAAACTGCTTCTGTTTGCAAACTGCTTAACTAATTCTTAACTTGGTAGGCATCAGGACAATGGAATTAATATATGGCAAAATGGTGTTCTTTTGTAAAAGAAGATGGTGACCAGACCTACGTTTTGTTCATAAAATGTAAAACCGCTTCAGTTGAAAAATTGTTCATTTGATTACCTCCAAAGTTGACAAACATCATCCCTGTGTCAATACAATTACATTTTTCAAAAATGGTGTTTGTGCTAAACCAATAAGGCCATCTCATGAATTTATTTAAAAACCTTTCAAAATCTTTGGTCAAATGTAAAACTAGCTATAACTCCTTACAGAGTGTACATAGATTAATGGTTACCATAGAACACAAACAGGAACCCACATATGCTCTATCCAAAAATCACCTTTCCTGTGACCTCTCAAAGGTAAAATGTAAAACTAGCTTATAACTCCCTACAGTGCACATAGGGTTATGGTTACTATACAACACATTTAGGAATCCATATATTTTAAAAAATTACCCTGATCGTGACTGACCTCTCCTTAAGGTTAAATGTAAAATTAGCTTATAACTCCTTACAGTGTGTAGACAGGATCGTTGTTACTATTGTGTTATGTTAAAGCATCGTGAACTAATGCAGTATTTTTATTTGAAACTCCTCCGTAAAAATGATCTGTTGCTGACACTTGTGCTGCGATGCTACAGCTTGCCAGAACCTCCAAATGGTAGAGCTTGGAAGCCGACAACTGCCTCGCAGTTCTACTTTTCTTTTTTGTTTTGTTTTGTTTTTTTGAAACTTACCAGCATGGAATTTTTCTGGTCCACAATCCAAGCAATACCAAAACTTGTAGCTAGGAGATTAAACAGAATGCTATTTAAAACACAAAATCAATGTAAATCATTTATTGTTTAAAAAAGGGGGTAGAAGTTGTACTGTACATTACAAGTATCTGTCATTCACTTTCACTGGAATTTCAGCACAGGAGAACCAAACTGCAAAGGATGTCATTCACAGAAATGCGTAGCCTGCCCTGAATGACTAATCATACTGAGAGTAGAAGCAGAACATAACTGTAAAGACTAGTAAAGACTAAATATTGCTGTGAGGACACTTACTGTAGGTAAAGGGACTAGACTGAATTATACCCTTGTGTACAGACTGTATGAAAGATCTGTATCACAGTTTACCTTGCGGACCATCAGGGTTGCCGTACTTTTGCCAGTAGACTCTTCATTTCGAGACTCTTCATTTGTTAAACTGTTGAAACAAATCTTTTACTAGGATTGATATGTAAACAAGAGGAGTCACACGTTTTACCTTTGTGTAAAGGAATATGCTTCTTTATTTATTCATGAATAGTTTATGGGCAATAATGCTGCAAATATTTAAATCCATTTAGAAACATTACACCAAACATCACATGTAATATAAAGTCAAATTAGTATCCTTATTTGACTGTTTTGGTCATTGATAATTAAAGCTACAACAAAATGCAGAAAGTAATTAATCAACCCAAATCTTTCATTAATTTCGCTTTACAGCATATATCCACTCAAACTATCTTCAACAAACTAAAGAAATAGCAGGCTGAAAAAGAAATAGGTTAAAACGTACTTACGCTGCATGAGCTTTAGCAATTCTCATAAACATCACCTCATCTCCTCCCTTATCTGGATGGAACCTGAGCGACAGTAGTCGGTACTGCCTTTTAATTTCTGAGACAGATGCTCCCTACAAGAAAATGTACCACAGTTAATCTGGATTCTATGATGAAAAATTACAGACTATATCAGTTATGTCAATTGTTAAGAGTGGTGTATAAGCATAAAACAAAAGAATTACAGGAGTTACAACAGATTAAGGACAAGCATTTTAGCATGTGTTCATGACAAAAATATTGGCACCACTGCTTTAGTTTTTCGTGTGTCCTGATTTTGCTTTTATTACAATATTTAGACGTTTATGATAATTCATAACCAGTATGTTACATATTTTTGGTGAAATCTGGGCCCATTCTGTCTTGTATATTTCAGACAAATTGAATAAGCAATGTTTGACTACAGATTTTATTTTTTTATATATTTATTTTTTTAAGATCAGTCCAAAGCATTTCTACTGGATTGAGATCTTGTGATTGCGAAGGCCATTCCAGAACTTTATTCCTCGTTTTCTTCCAAGAATTCCAGAGTTGATTTAGCTGTACGCTTTGGGTCTGTTGTTGTGTTGGACTGAACTGTCTGCCAATCAGCCTACGAGCAAATGGTATCATTGTACTTGGTAGAATGCTTTAATTCATGGTTGTACTAATTTGAATCTCCAGTCACTGAACTGCTAAAACACTTTCATATCATGATCAAACCACCTCCACGTTTTCTTCATGGGAGGCTTTCTTTTTTTTTTTCTCTCTAAACATACTGTGGTCCACTTCTGGGGTAAGTTCGGTTTTATTCTCATTGGACCAGAGAATTTGGTTTAAGAATGCTTCAGATTCCTGTTCATATTTTTTGGCAAATTTTAGATGGTTTTTTTCATGAATTCTTCTAAATCTTTCTTTAATTCCTTGGCTGTTAATCTTGGATTTTACCGCAATTTTCTTTCTTTCAACTGGACGTCCACGTCTTTCAAGCATTCCAGTTTAATTTGTTGTGGCACTTCTTGATTATTGCTCTGGATGTGGATTTTGGTATTCCATATTTCTTTCATATTGTTCTGCAGCCATTTCCTTTGTTGTAGTTTGCTTCAAATGCTTTTCTCAAACTTGCTGTAGAATGGAAAACTCTGGTACAAATTGAACATTTAGCGTATCATACATTTTAAAAATTAAACTTAAACCAATGGGTCAAATATAGCCTCACAGGAGGTGAAATAGGTTGATTGCAACTTAACTGAAATTCTTATCATTCCCAGCTTTTACTTCTGAGTATTTAGCCAGACATTCTAACTGCACGCAAGAAACACAAGCCAAGTGAATGCATTTCCACACATCAAAAACAATGGCTCACCGGGTCTAAGCTTAGGACCTCATAAGGGTTGTATTCCTGATATTCCCTGTCTATTTTTGAAACTTTGTAGGCAAGGAACAAAAATAGCACCCATCCTATAAGTAGGGCAACTTTCCTGTAATAAAAAAAGAACATTATATATATATATATATATATATATATATATATATATATATATATATATATATATATATACACACACACACAAAAGTAACAAAATGGTATTGAAATGCTTTCATTCACCAATTATAGCTTGACAATGTGTGAATACTATAAAACCCCACATTAAATGTCACTCACATACAAAATTCGATCTTTTGAAATAAAATCCACCACCAAATCATTCTATGTTGCAACTCTATATTGCGGTACTTGAGTGCATTAAAACAGGGTATATTATGCCAAAGCACTGGGGAGGGGGGGTACTATAGCAGTTGTAATGCTTCAGTAAAATATGTATTGAATACCTAGTGTACAAGACATTGTAAGAGAAGTGCTATGGTAGAATATGTACGAAACACTAACATTAATAACTTTAATTTTGAAAACTGAACACCATCCCTCTCCCTCTCCTGTTATCCAGAGGCAGAATTTCTTCGTTCGCTATCTCAACAGCAAAGCATTGTATAGCGTAAGCTCTATTGAAAGAGGCACAACCAATCTCCAGGATCACTTGACAAGTTGTGTGTAAGTTCAAGTTATTATTATTTGTATTAGTAAAAGTAGTATTAAAGTAGTAAAATGTGACTGTGCCTGACAACAAGCTGGAATGGTGACTGTTAATTAAAGCTTTGTTTTGCCCAAGTCTGCTGCAGTTCTTTTAATTGGCCACAATAAGGTGCTGCTGCAATGCAAACTTACTGTATATATCATAAGCAGCATCAACTACGTGTACATAAACAACACAGATTTGTATTTTTATTTAAATTATAAAAACAGGATTACTGTTCTATATAATGTATTTGTAAACTACATGTGAATCTTTTATTCCATTTATAGCTGTAAAATAGGAAGAAATGTAAATATTATAAACTATAATACTAAAATATTATAAATATAAGAAATAGCTAGTAGCTATGGTGACATCACCAGTAAATTATGGTGTCAGGTTTAGTAGGCTTTCTGGAAACCCACTCACTGCCAGTTTGCATCTTTGTCCATCAAATGTTAGAATTACAGTGTGCTAAATGGTAAGAATTCAATAGCGGATTTAGAAAATTCCACTTTGTTTAGATTCTGGTATATACTTGTATCAGTCGATACACAGGACAGCAAACACAGCTACTGATTACTGTTTCTTACTTAAATAAACTTTCTCGTTCAGTAATGTAACGATTGATTTGGGGGGGGGGGGGGGTAGTAACACTCACTTTAGTGTTGGAATAATGCTTTGTTGCGATTTCATCAACCGCAACCGGTACCACAAACATCTTCCATGCACTTTTCTCAAAGCCTTTAATCGGAGTTGCTCTGTTAAGGCAAAAAACAAAGCTGAAACCAACAACCTCTCCTCTCTAAGGATTTTAAAACTCTTGCTTCCTTGACCTTGTATCTCCTTAGCTTGGCACGTGGCCCAAATTCACCTATGTTGGAGTGACTGGCTTTTCATAAAGTGCAGCTGTGACCTCGGAGGGATGATAAAACCTTTGTTTCTGCTTAATAAGCTGTTTTGAACCTATGTACTAAAACCACTTTAATATACATGCTATAACTTTAGGCAAGTGTCTTGGAACTCATAACACGCTATACAATTAGAACATGTAGGCTTTTTCTTATAACCACAAACCTTGTGATGCGTGGGTGTAGCGCTTTGCTGCCTGTGAAAATTAAGCAAAACTCATATCTTAAATGTAATGTAACATCTTTTTATCTGGGTTTCTGCAGACATTGGTAAAGTGAAGAAGAAACGCAAATGTTACCTTTTAATGTGCTGTGTCTCACACCATGCATCATGCTGGAGAAATAAGACCAAATTTGGTCAAGGAAAGTACACAAGGTAGTTGTATATCTGTGCTGCTCTAAGTTATTCCCGGGCTCAGAAAACAACATCTCTGATGCTGTGAAAGGTGGGCTCAGCTCAGAAACATTTGTGTGCCATGCCGGTTCAGAAAACAGCCAACATCTCTGATGCCATGAAAGCTCAGAAGTAAATAACATCTACCCTGATGCCAACTCAGAACACCATCAACTGATACTTGTATGTGAGATCACTCATGTTTCGCTTTGCTAGGATACACACTAGGCCCCTACATTCCTGTTGGACATACCGTGTAAAATGAGTTGAGTTCACTGGTGAATATGCATTTTTTTTGCACTAAAAAGTTAAAAGAACACAATACCTTTATGTTATGTATAACCATTTCAAAAGAATGCCAATATGAAATCTACTGATTACCTTTTGGTTCAAAGTATGTTGTGTTTGGATTATATGGCGCTATTATATATAAAAAGAAGCTGGACTTAGTACAGTAGTCAAATCAGTCAGGATTTGTGGGATTAATTAAAATGTTTTGCTTTGGACATAAAATGTTAACAGTGATGAACAACCATAGTTCCAAAAGAAATGGCTTCTGTTAAAATATGGTATTTTTATTAGTATTTCAATGTTAAAGGTACATCTGAAGCGGAAGCAAGCATATTATTTTCAGTTGTTAAAAACTCTAAATGAGAAATGTTCTAATCTGAAAGCAAGTTGTGTCATTTTGTTTTTAGTTATTGGATCTTCTGTTAACACAAATAATGTTTTTGAAGAATAAAACATCAATGCATTGATTATCATTGATAAATGCCTATACAAAAATCTAATAAGAAATGAGGGTGCCGATTGCACCACTATAAACATGAACGTGACCCAATAAATATGAAGGTGGATAAAACAGATTAAGGAGCATCCGATTCAGGATATAACTATAGACATTCCTCAAAACTAGCAAATCACACACTGGCCATGACGTTACTTCTGCAACGGGCAGTAAACTGATTTTTATTTTACTTGCTATCCAGCTTTGGATATGGTACAGTAATTTTATCAAGCAGTGTTTATTGTAACACTAAACTTAACTCAGGAAGCCTGTAAATTAAGTTGGCGTATAGAACTAAATGTTTTGCTTGTATGATACAGGGAAGATGCAGTCTTTGTATTCTAGCAACAACTAATTCCACAGATATGATTTGTCAGTCTGCCAAGTGGTCATTTCAGTCAAACCTACAGTTTTTTGTTTTGTTTTATTGAACATTTTTAACACAACTTGATAATGATGTGCATCATATACAATGTCTAACTTTAGAGGACAAATCGTAATATTTGCATTTAATAG
This sequence comes from Polyodon spathula, assembly GCF_017654505.1. Lineage (NCBI taxonomy): Eukaryota > Metazoa > Chordata > Actinopteri > Acipenseriformes > Polyodontidae > Polyodon > Polyodon spathula. The sequence continues at coordinate 60,449,154 of NC_054539.1, forward strand.
TGTAATAAAATGTTTCAATGGTCCTCAAGTGAGAGAAATAGTATGGTATCAATTCTTATTAGAAAAAAATGCCACACTTGAAATGAGTGTGAATACTGTAGGTTGCATACAGAACATTTTCAGAATGGATTTGCTTGCTTTTAATTTATCTGAAGATAAACATAGAGCCTTTTTTTGAGTATTACGCTCCCACGAAATATAACAAGCAGCATTTCAAATGATATATTTTTATCTAAATCTTTTCATGCTGTACTCATTAACCCACGCATTTCGTAAATTCTGGCAACACTGGAACAACAATATTGTTTTTCAGTCTACACCCCCATACATTAATCCAAGTGCATTGCATTCTCATTTCTTATTTCTTTAACCTTGCGTTTACTTGCTATCTCTGTCCCATATCCAGACTTCTAAATGTGGTGCATTGATATTCTGTACATTTGTGGATGTTACAAGACAGGAATATAAGTAGCACTGACTTCCTGAAGTGGGATGTGAACATGTAAGCATGCCATACATTAACAAACAGTGAGAAAGCAGGAATATGTCAGCAAAAGGTTTGTCCAGCAGTGTTCTGTGTAACTATCAATGAAGGAAATATGTAAGGCCTGCTGTGCAACAGATTTCATCTAACCAATTGCAGTCGAAACTCAATTGTCTTTGCCAGTTGGATGACACACATTTTGTTCTAATTGGCTGCTGAAAATAATTAGGTTTGAATATGTGACATATGGCAAATGTATTCGTATTTCAAGGTTTTAGATAAACACATTTTGGACAGTTGAGTGGCAGCTGCATGGACATTCAAATGAATGTAGATCTACTGCACAAATTCCTGCTTTGCTTTCACCATACTTCGTGGACACTCCTCAGGTGGGTGCAAGGTGGTAAGACATCTTGGGGAGTCTGTTTCCCAATCTGATAATTTCCAAAACTGATACCTGGCCAATTAAAACAGAAAAATCTATAATCTTGTAGAATGTGTCACCCAATATTGGCTTTTACAAACAAACAAAAACAAACAAAAATAAATAAAAGTAAAAAAAAAAATGTAATTCTACATGTAATAAGGAACACTATGCTTATAAGAAACACTGCTAAATAATAGTAATAATAATAATAATATAATAATAATAATAATAATAATAATAGTCTAACTGTCACCTTCCCTACAGACAACTCTCCCTACATATACTTCTTGCTGTGCATCTAGCAGCTCCACCCAGGTAACACAGATTTTGAACAACCTGGCAAAAGGAGTTTCAAAATGTTTTGCTTTAAACCAAATTTGAACGACAAACATAAAAAGCGTTTCACAAACATTGGAATTAAATGATGAATTATTAGCTTAGTTGAATCTTTAAGTCAACATGCACTAGCTGTACAGTAAGGGCACGTGACAAATAGACATAATGTAACTTTTTGGGTTCGTTCAAACTGTAAAATGAATCTCATCCTGATAAAATACTGTAACATTGTCATTTCTGTTTCACAACACAAAAACTATACACTTTCTTACGGCCATTTAAACAGGTAGTACACGCTGTTTATTTAGTTCACAATAAGTTATCCATATTTTGTGTTACACGCAGCGTCATGTCATTATTAGTTATTGACTTTTCCAAGTGTCACCTTATTCTGCTGCGACGGTACCTTAACATCCCTAACCACACCTGTATGCCAAATGATAGGCATGATGTTCTAATAAGGGACAGCATTCTGGCCTGCCAGCTACCTAACACTGTCTCGTCCCCTAGCTACCCGAACACTGGTTTTCCGAAGATTCAGCGCCTCACCCCCGTTGTGATGTCGGGGCCAGTAGTAGTAGGTAGCCGGGATGACGATGAGTCCCACAAAGGACGTGAGGAAGTAGAAGAATGTGTTGCCGCTGTCATCGTAGTGAAACTGCTGTCCTGCCATTGCAGAACCTCACTGCTTTTGCCTACAGTACAGACAGGCAAAAAGCAAAGCACACACAACTGCTCGACGCTTCACGGGAACGTGGTACGTGGCCTTACGCATGCGCACTGTTGTCGGTCTCTGTTTTGTCTTACTGTTTGCTGGATAACATTACCTAACAAACAAGTATGTACTGCATTTTACACTCCTCGATTTAACTGGGAACGTTTGCCAACATCTGAATGGGACTACAGCTGTATCAGTGCCAAAGTCACCTCAAGTTTACAAAAATTTTTCACTAGTAGTAGCAATATGGCACTCTTGACTTAATTAGCTGTGTGAGAAAACTGGACAATATAACTTATTATGAGCAGTCTATCAGGTATGGTTGTAGTATTATATTAAATCAGTTTATACTTTTAGTTAAATATTGGTAGCCTTTCCTATATGATTCCATATGGTTAGTTATGCTTTATTATTATTATTATTATTATTATTATTATTATTATTATTATTATTATTATTATTATTATTATTGTTATTAATTCAGGCTACGTTTATATCAATACCTGACTCACAACAAATGTTATTTGGAACCTAGGCCTAATTGTGCAGTGTTTTTATTTTGTTGTTTTAGTAGTGTTTTCAGTCACAATTGTAGTTCAAAGATTTTTAATGTTAAACACGTGTTACTGAATATTATTATTGTTTAAGGGCTATTGCGTTGTAAACCATAGTATAGACATTTTAATTTGAATTTGCATTTGCAGAAAATATATGGTGAGGGTTCCAGACCATCTGATTTGGTGTTGACCTAGTCTGCAATACTTTCAAGGCCATGTTTATTGCAATAAACAATACACTATACTTATTACAGTATTTACTGTAATATTTAACTGCACAGAATTAGTCTCTTGGGACAGACCACTCCCTGGAGTGCTACCACAATGACTTTGAGCGTTGTCCCTGCGCATTCCCCTATATTATCAAAATGTTAACCCAAAACGTATAATGGTTTTTTACTTGCCATATTGTTTTGTAAAAGATACATCCCTCGCCACAGCTGTAAATACAAAATTAGATTAGACACTGGCATACTCTCCCATAAAGAGAATAAAGTACTCCTTCACCCAGATGATTGTCCCTTGCCACTACTTGTGCTGTCATTATTATCAGGTAATAACAAAAAAAAAAAACCCCAAAACGCACCTTTCATAATATTTAGATTTAGAGTGCTCTAAACTTCTTAAACTTCTTAGTGTTTGTGTGATTTTTTTGTTTTTGTTTTGATATATATATATATATATATATATATATATATATATATATATATATATATATATATATATATATTGTGAATCCAGGTGAAATGATCCCTTATTGATGTAACCTGTTAAACCCACTTCAATCAGTGTAGATGAAGGGGAGACAGGTTAAAGAAGGATTTTTAAGCCTTGACACAGTTGAGACATGTATTGTGTATGTGTCCCATTCAGAGGGTAAATGAGCAAGACAAAAGATTTTAGTGCCTTTGAATGGGGTATGGTAGTAGGTGCCAGGCGTGCCGGTTTGAGTGTGTCAAGAACAGCAACGCTGCTGGTTTTTTGATGAAAGCGGCTCATTGATGAAAGAGGCCAAAGGAGGCTGATACGAATTATACAGAGCAACAGACGGGCTACAGTTAGTCAAATGACAGTCCAGTAACACATTGGTGCCGAAAGACCCATAAAAGAATGCACAACTCGTCGTACCTTGACATGAATGGGGTATGGCAGCCGACGACCTAACAGAGTTCCACTTCTTTCAGCAAAACACAAGAAACTGCGGTTGCAGTGGGCTAAGGAACATAAACAGTGGACACTGGTGGATTGGAAAAACATTGCCTGGTCTGTTGAATCCCAGTTCCTGCTGTTTCACGCTGATGGGAGGACTAGGGTATGGAGAAAACCACATGAGTACATACATCCATCATGCCGCAGGCTGGTGGTGGTGGTGTGGGGTGTGTTTTCATGACACACATTGGGCCCCTTGATAAAAGTGGAGCAACGTTTGAATGCCACAGGATATCTGAAGATCACTGCCAATCAGGTGCACCCCTTCATGGCAGCAGTGTATCCATCTGCCAATGGATTTTTTCAGCAGGATAATGCCCCATGCCACAAGGCTAAGATTGTCCAGGCATGGTTCCACGAACATGACAGTGAATTCAGCTTACTGCAGTGGCCTGCCCAGTCACCAGATCTCAATCCAATTGAGCATCTGTGGGATGAGATGGAACAAGCTATTCGGGGGGTAGAGATCCACTACCAGCCAACTTGACACAACTGTGGGAAGCATAGGAGTCAACATGGGCCAGCATCCGTGTGAAACGCTTTCAACACCTTGTAGAGTCTATGCAACGAAGAAATTGAGGCTGTTCTTAGGGCAAAAGGGGGTGTAACCTAATATTAGGAAGGTGTTCCTAATGTTTTGTACACTCACTGTATATATGCAGTGGAACTCCGTTTATCCGCACGCTTGGGGGACATGGTCCACCGATGTGTGAAATCTGCGAATAAATGAGGTGTCATTAGGTGTGACTACAATGGATGAACAAAATACAGAAACTAGTAATGTAAACCAAATTAGCGTTTACTGGAGATGCAGGCAATACAATATATTACAAAGATAGAATAGGACCAAGGACCAAATGTTTAAAAATGAATTTACTTTGACAGTGATACTCCTAGTAAAATTCTTTCAAAATGCGATACGCCCTACAGCATTTTCTTTTGCCAAAAAATACGAATAAAAAAACCCAAAAACTATACTACAAAAAAAAAAAAAAACTACAGAGCTACACAATCATAAGCCATTTTATAATGGGAATACGCTTTTCAGCCCATCAGAGCTCACAATGTTCCTGTAAACTAAGTCTTGTGGCTAGCAGCTAGAAATATCACATGGTATTATCCCTAATTTATTACAAGCATTCGTATTAAATAATAGTATCTAAGTGTTGCCAGCTTTCTGGGATTTCAAACAAAACATACAATTCTATACATTCTTTGTTTTACTTTAAAACTAAGTGAACAAGCCTGCTGTGTAATTTAAACTTTACCCGTTCTATATATATATATATATATATATATATATATATATATATATATATATATATATATATATATATATATATATATACAACACATCAATATTTCACAATATCTCAGAATGAAGAAAAAAAGACTGCATCTTGCAACATTTGCTCATCGGTGCTTTCGTTTCACAGCAGAACTAAAAGATTTTTCTTTTTATTCAACATATTTTTTTCAAATGGTATCTGAAAAACTGTCTGGCTTACTGAGTGCATCTCCTACTTTATTTGTGGATTTTCCAGGAAAACAGGATCTCTTGCCCTCTTTCTCTTGCTCACTACTTAAAAATAATTCACCATGTTGTCCTGTTACAATTGCCAAAAGCTTCTGTTTAAAATAATTCGTCAGGACCTGTAAGGATAAAACTTCCAATGCTAAGCGAGGTGCTTGTTTGTAATGTTTGCAGTACTTTAGCAGTTCTGAGGTAAAAGGTCTTAGTATTTGTAAGACCTTGCTATATCTGTTAATGAAAACACTGATATGCAAGACAATGTAACTGCAAATGGTAGTAAATTCTGGAATGACTTTGGATTGTGTACTGAAAAAGCAGTTTATTGATCACCTAAAAGGTTAATGACAGAACTACGTCTCAGCATGTAAAGACATTAAACCTCTTTTCTTTAAAATTCATAACTGAAGTCAGACTCCTGCTCAGATCTACTCAATATAAAGGATGGGTAATTATGCATTTTATTGAAATTCACAGTGTATAGAGTTAGAATTTTGATACTATTTGGTGATATTTGATATATAAAATTGTGTAATGTTTGGTATGTTTTGAAGTTTTGCTCTTATCTTGACCTTTTATTTAATTATGTAACTTCTGAATAAATAATACTTTGAAAATTTTTAAATAGTCTATTTCCTTTTCTTTATCTGTCCAATAAGCACTGTCAAGCATATTTTTGAAGAATCCTAGGGATATGTTATATTATTAAATTAAGCCATATTTCATGTGTTTTAAGTAAAAATATATATTTACAGTTACTTAAGAACCTTCAGTTCCACCTTTATTAAGACATACAGTGCCTATAGAAAGTCTACACCCCCTTTAACTTTTTTTCACATTTTGTTGTATCAGTGCCTCATAGTTTCATGCACTTAAATGAGGATTTTTTTCCACTTATCTACACACCATACTGCACCCTGTTAATGGGAAAAAAGGTTCTTATTGAGAAATATATATATACAAAACTGAAAGCTCATATTTGGATAATTCTCCACTCCCTTGAGTTCACACTGGGTAGAAGCAACTTTTACAGCAATTACAGCTGTGTCTGTTGGGATAGGTCTCTACCAACTTTGCACACCTAAATTTGGCAATATTTGACCATTCTTTACAAAACCGTTCAAGCTCTGTCAAGTTCCTTGGGGAGTGTTGATGGACAGCAATCTTCAAGTCATGCCACAAATTTTCGATTGGATTTAGGCCAGGGCTCTGACTGGGCCACTGAAGAACATTTACCTTTTTGCTCCTTAGCCACTCCAGTGTAGCTCTGACTGTGTGCTTTGGGTCGTTGTCCTGCTGAGAGGTGAACTTCCATCCCAGCCCCAGTTCCTGCCGATGAGAAACATCCCCATCACATGCTTCACAGCAGGGATGGCATTCTATGAGTGATGCGCCGTGTTGGGTTTACGGCCAACATAACGCTTTGCATTTAGGCCAAAAAGTTCCATTTTAGTTTTGTCAGACCACAAAACTTTTTGCCACATGGCTACAGAATCTCAGTTTTTTTTTGCATACTTCAAACGGGATTCAAGGTGGGCTTTCTTGAGTAATGGCTTCTTTCTTGCCACCCTACCATACAGGACTTTTTTGTGGAGTGCTTGGGATATTGTTGTCACATGCACACTTTGACCAGTCTTGGCCATAAAAGTCTGTAGCTCTTGCAAAGTTGCCATTGGCCTCTTGGTAGCCTCTCTATATGATCATTCTCCTTCTTGCTCTGTCATCCAGTTTGGAGGGATGGTCTGATCTAGGCAGGGTCTTTGTAGTGCAATACACCTTCCACTTCTTAATAATCGTCTTGACCATGCTCCAAGGGATTTTCAAGGCCTTTGATATTTTTTTATACCCATCCCCTGAACTGTGCCTTTCAACAACTTTGTCCCAGAGTTCTTTTGAAAGCGACTTGGGACTCATGGTTGAGTCTTTGCTTTGAAATGCACTACCCAGCAGGGGGAACCTACAGGAACTGTTGAATTTATCCTGAAATCATGTGAATCACTCAATTTTTCCACAGATGAAGGCCACATAACTTGGTGTGTTATTTTGAAGGCGACTGAATACCCATGAGCTAATTTGGAATTGCTAATACAAGGGGGGTGGACACTTATCCAACCAGGCTCTTTCAGTTTTTATTTTTAATTCATATTCTACAAATCTCTGGAATATTTTTTGTTCAGTTGGAAGCTGTGGGGTAGGATGTGTAGATAAATAAATAAATAAAAAAACTATTTTAATTCATTTTAATTCCAGGCTATAAGGGAACAAAAGATGAACATTTTAAAAGGGGGTGTAGACTTTCTATAGGCACTGTATATTGTTACAAAGGGTTTGTTACTAGGGAGGTTTGGCATTGTGTTGGAACTGGTGCTGGCTGTTCCTGCCTGTTATCCAATCACAGGTTTAGTTATTGGCTGGAAACAGTGGGATAGTAGAATAGAGAATGCTGATGTTATAGTGTCACAGAGACGGCCGAAGTGGGCGGCGTCAGAACCAGGAAAAGGAATGAAATACACAAAACACAGGACGGATGAAATGAAGTGATGAAGACGCCTGTTGGCACCGGTTTAATACCAAATAAAAGGTTTACACAAACACGAAAAACACAGGACACGGCACTCTACGCCAAAATAAATAGACAAACGAAAACAGACTAAACTTAACGAAACGGTGCACGGACAGACACTGACAAACACGGTGAGCGGATACTTTCTCCTCTTATTATACTACTACTGCTTATTTCCTCCGTCTCCAATCCCGTTCTCCGCTCACCGAACACCCAACCCCAGTATGTGCCAACGTGCATCTATATATACTATTGTGCTGGGATTCAATTACCAATTAATTATTCACTTGAATCCCAGCACGTGAATTAATAAAGTGCAATTCCCCGTGCTCACATATTACTACATTTTACTTGCACGTGAAGTGCTGTGCAATCCTCGTGCCTAAATACACATATACATTTTTAAACACTCGTGTTACACAGACCCGTTTATATCCCGTGTACCAATGTCTATACACCAACATTTAAACACACCACACGCAACACATAACAGATAATACACAGGGGCGGGCACTTTGTTACATATACCCCCTCCTGTGCAAAGCACACATGGCCTCAATGGCCACCTCCCCCCTTAAAAGCCCAAAAGTCCCGCCCAAAGTCCTTGGCCAGGACCAGAGGCTTCCAGGGGCCCACAGGTCGTAATGCTGTCAGCAGGGTAGCATTCTCCTGCCAGGGTAGTCCTAGCAGCGGAAAGGCTGCTTGGGGTGTGGTCTCCTGACCTTCCCCCTCCTTCGGCGCCGGCAGCTCCCCTTGGTGGGGCTTCAACCACCGTTCTTCCTGCAGGGAAGAAACTGCAGAGGGAGCAGGTCTCCGGACCTCCCCCACGATCTCCGGCGGAGAAACTGCTGCTGGGGTTGGCGGTCTCCAGACCTCCTCCCCCTTCTCCGGCAGCGAAACTGCTGCTGGGGTTGGCGGTCTCCAGACCTCCTCCCCCTCCTCCGGCAGCGAAACTGCTGCTGGGGTTGGCGGTCTCCAGACCTCCTCCCCCTTCTTCGTGGCCGGCAGCTCCCCTTCGTGGGGTTCCGGCCACAGTACTTCCGGCTGTGATGCGGAGCGGCGGGCAACCCCAGGCGATGCAGAGCGGCGGGCAACCCCAGGCGATGCAGAGCGGCGGGCAACCCCAGGCGATGCAGAGCGGCGGGCAACCCCAGGCGATGCAGAGCGGCGGGCAACCCCAGGCGATGCAGAGCGGCGGGCAACCCCAGGCGATGCAGAGGCATCCTTGGGCGAAGCGAGGCTGGCATCCTTGGGCGAAGCGAGGCTGGCATCCTTGGGCGAAGCGAGGCTGGCATCCTTGGGCGAAGCGAGGCTGGCATCCTTGGGCGAAGCGAGGCTGGCATCCTTGGGCGAAGCGAGGCTGGCAGTCAGGACAAGCTGGGGTGCGGGTGTTGGCCCTCTTTTCGGCCACTGCAGCCGGGAGGTTCTTCCCCGTGCTTCCCTCAGCAGCCTATGCAAGGGCTGCTGAGGACCGCCAGCATCTAGTCCTGGCCCTTGTGGTGCAGGGAGAGGCAGCTCCTGCTCCTCTCCCCCTGATGGAGGTGGAGGCAGAGGAAGCTCCAGCTCCTCTCCTCGTGATGGTGGGGGAAGTGATACCAGCAGGCATTCACCCTCTGCTGGTGGGGGGAAGTGATACCAGCAGGCATTCACCCTCTGCTGGTGGGGGAAGTGATACCAGCAGGCATTCACCCTCTGCTGGTGGACAGGATACCAGCAGGCATTCACCCTCTGCTGGTGGACAGGGACCCAGCAGGCATTCACCCTCTGCTGGTGGACAGGGACCCAGCAGGCATTCACCCTCTGCTGGTGGGGGAAGTGATACCAGCAGGCATTCACCCTCTGCTGGTGGGGGAAGTGATACCAGCAGGCATTCACCCTCTGCTGGTGGAGGAAGGGACCCAGCAGGCATTCACCCTCTGCTGGTGGACAGGGACCCAGCAGGCATTCACCCTCTGCTGGTGGTGGAGGTGGCTGGAGGCAGAGGCAGCTCCTGCTGCTCTCCCCCTGCCGGTGGAGGTGGCGGAGGCAGAGGCAGCTCCTGCTGCTCTCCCCCCTGCCGGTGGAGGTGGCGGAGGCAGAGGCAGCTCCTGCTGCTCTGCGCCTGCCGGTGGAGGTGGCGGAGGCAGAGGCAGCTCCTGCTGCTCTGCGCCTGCCGGTGGAGGTGGCGGAGGCAGAGGCAGCTCCTGCTGCTCTCCCCCTGCCGGTGGAGGTGGCGGAGGCAGAGGCAGCTCCTGCTGCTCTCCCCCTGCCGGTGGAGGTGGCGGAGGCAGAGGCAGCTCCTGCTGCTCTCCCCCTGCCGGTGGAGGTGGCGGAGGCAGAGGCAGCTCCTGCTGCTCTGCTCCTGCCGGTGGAGGTGGCGGAGGCAGAGGCAGCTCCTGCTGCTCTGCTCCTGCCCATGGAGGTAGGAGCGGCGTGTAGTCTCCTGGTGGTGGAGGTGGGAGCGGTGTGTAGTCTCCCCTTGATACAGGGGACTGGTGCGGCTCTCCCTCACTTGCAGGGGACTGGTGCGGCTGTGGAGACAGCGGTGGGACCTCTGCCTTCCTCTTCCCCTTTCCCCTTCTCTGCCACCTCCTCACCTTCCTCTCCTGCGGCAGTTCCTCCTCTCCCTCCTGGTAGGGGCAGCGGAAGGGACAATTGGCAAAGAGATGGTCCTGGTTGCAGAGGAGGCACCCCGGCAAGGACTGGTTACATCGCCGGGGATGTCTGGCCCTTAGGCGGCACTCCTCCTCCCTGTCCCTCACCTCTTTATCGTCTTTCCTGCTTCTCCCCATTTCTTTTTTTTTTTTTTTTTTGTAATCCAAAGACGCCCCTTTTTTTTTTTTTTTTTTTTTTCTCCCACACACAAAAAAAAAAACCTCTCCTGGTCTGACGCTTGGAGGCGCTGTTAAATCCCACGCAGGACACCACGTGTCACAGAGACGGCCGAAGTGGGCGGCGTCAGAACCAGGAAAAGGAATGAAATACACAAAACACAGGACGGATGAAATGAAGTGATGAAGACGCCTGTTGGCGCCGGTTTAATACCAAATAAAAGGTTTACACAAACACGAAAAACACAGGACACGGCACTCTACGCCAAAATAAATAGACAAACGAAAACAGACTAAACTTAACGAAACGGTGCACGGACAGACACTGACAAACACGGTGAGCGGATACTTTCTCCTCTTATTATACTACTACTGCTTATTTCCTCCGTCTCCAATCCCGTTCTCCGCTCACCGAACACCCAACCCCAGTATGTGCCAACGTGCATCTATATATACTATTGTGCTGGGATTCAATTACCAATTAATTATTCACTTGAATCCCAGCACGTGAATTAATAAAGTGCAATTCCCCGTGCTCACATATTACTACATTTTACTTGCACGTGAAGTGCTGTGCAATCCTCGTGCCTAAATACACATATACATTTTTAAACACTCGTGTTACACAGACCCGTTTATATCCCGTGTACCAATGTCTATACACCAACATTTAAACACACCACACGCAACACATAACAGATAATATACACAGGGGCGGGCACTTTGTTACATATAGTCATAAGCTTATGGCTCGGATGTGGACACCCACCTTTCTGTGCTGGAGCTAGAGCAACACTTTACTGCCTGCTGTAATGTACTGTGGTTAAACATTGGTTCATCACTGCAATTACTATCTGTTGTAGTGTGGATGATTTCACCTTCGCCTCAGTTAAATAATAGCAAAAACACATACATAACAATATTTTTATTTGAAAACCATTTATCTGTGGTGGCCCATTTTAACCCTAAACAAAAGCATAATTAAGAAATGTGCCTCACAATACAGTTAACATAATTAAAAATGATCATTCATTGTGCTGTAGCATCAAACTATAAAAGCAATAAGACCATCCACATAGAAATTTTTGTTTTACACTTGGGAAGGGGCAAAACACATGCAAGGCTTTTTTTATTGTTTGATAAACAAATTAATACACATATAATATAATCATTTGTTGTAAACAGGTGAAGGGGTGATGCAGTGCGTGAAAGAAGCAGACAGAGATAATGTGTACAGCACGGGGTATATAACAAGAACAGACAGTCCTAAATAATAAACAAACATCCATCCCACAATAATACAAACACGGTCACCAGTCCTGGGTGCATGCAGTAGTGCTCGTGGTGGGTGATTCAATTTTATTTGTGACAAAGGTGCAGTGTTGTCTGGTTTCGTGCTGGCCCTTGGCGACAGCTCCAGAACTGTGTTAACTGTCTGGTAACGTACAAGACGAGACAATTACAAACAAACAAAAACACAACACTCACGATTTCAGCAGTTTATTTGCTTTTACTGTCCTCGGTTCTTAATCATTACAAACCAAAGCGAAGGAACAGTTAACGATTCTCCGTCCCCCTTATGTGCTGTCACGCATGACCCCTTGGTAAATGAATGCAGCTGCCTTTACAATCTGTGGCTGCTACATTGTTTCCCTTCTGAGTCAGTACGTTCTTGCAACAGAGTCTTGCCGTAACCCAGACTGATGACTTCCCAACCCGTGGAAAGAGATGTCAGACCAGCCCATTCAAAGAACTCTGTCCTCGCTGCTTAGCACCCTCACAGGTCGGGAGGGAGATTTACATTGTATTTCTGTTACAGATCAACACAGGCAATTTTGGTTTATAGTTACGTAAATATACTCATCCAATAAAACTCCTTCTGGTCACAAACATTGGTAATGGTGAACAAATTTAGCAGGATATTTTTTCTTGTTTTACACCACTCAGACCCATTGTTTGCTAAATATTGTAGTGGATAATGGTGGTGGAAGAAGGAATGCACCATCACCTGGGGTAGCCTGTGTGCTGTTACCAGGAGATTGCTGCCCTGGAGGCTGTTTGCTGGCAACCTCCGAGGATTTGCTAGGGTTGGAGGAGCCAGCCTTGTCAGCACTGTCAACCTTTGCCCTGCAAGCGGGGCCACAGGAGGAAGCAACCTTTCTGCTGCCGGAGTGCCCAGTGCCACTAGCAGCAATGGCTCTGCCAGCCTTGCCCTTATGGGTTGCACGGCTGGTGAAAGCAGGTTTCCGCTGCCAGGATTACCGGCCGTGGACCTCTTGAAGTCCGTAGACTTTTGGGATTTTAAGGGTGGAGTTGGCCATTGAGGCCATGTGTGCTGCACACAAGGGGGGAGATATGTAGCGGGTGCCCCTGCCTGTGTGTATTTTGTGTGTTATGTTGCGTGTGGTGTGTTAATGTTGATGTATATATATTAATGTATAACTCCAGTTGCGGTCATCTACCACATGGTAGAGCCCGCATCAACAAGCTCTATCGCTTAAATATATAATCCAGGGCTGGCAATGGAATGTGAAACAAGCAATGTGATTGGTTGAGCAAGGTTTTAGCTTTCTGCATATTGGATGGATATGGACAGTTGGAGCTTTGTCACATATGTCATACTAACTCACCCTGACATTGTCACTTCAAATAATGTATTTTTAGTGGTTTATAATGGCTACAGAAAACACAAAAAGACAGTTCTGCACATTATCCACCCTGCTCTGACACAGACCTCAAACAAATTACTGAAATTGAGACGATGTTGAATTTATTTTTATTCCTCACGTCTGTTCTGCTCAAAAAGTGTATCTGCACTGAGTGACAGGAAAAAAATAGTAACTCAGTGCTGTCTCAACTCCACTCCCGGTATATTTTTTAAATGGCAATGTCCACAATATCAAAAATACAGATGTACTTTCTTTTCAGTGTTTTAATTAAATAAATTTACTCAGCTTAATTTAGTGTGTTAGTTCAAAGTTATTCATGGGACTACTTTATTGGCGTAACGATATTTAATACATTTTTTGCCCTAAATGTTTTGTAGCAAACCTCAGTTCCCACAGGCAGGTGCATCACACAGGGTGAGGCAATCCACACACGGGTGGAGGGCAGACATGAACCCAAGATCTTTCGCACTAAAGCATAGCGCTGATACCGCTGTACTAAAGAGCCAGCTCCTTTGCAAGGAGCGTATATCAGGCTTATGTCTCTGGATATGATTGCGTCACCTACCAGCCCTGCTGCTGCTTTTCCCCCATGCTCGCTACAATTTTTTTCTTGAAATCCACTTTTTTACCTGGATTATAAATGCATTAAGGCCCTTCAGAGGTCTGTATATGTTGAATATACGGACTTAAGTATGAACATAGCTAATATCAGGATTTAATTTTTACTGTTTAAGGGTCAGGTGCCATGGTAACATAATTTGTATTCGGTCCAGAACACATTTTCTGAACAATCTGTTCAATATAGAAATACAGACACTAACTGGAATACAAAACCCAGGCCAGCCAAGTAATCACTGTTTGTAATTGTGTTTTACTCTGCAGGTGCAGAGCTTTGTTCACGTGCATAGCACGCACAAAATTGTTACAGTGTATATCAACACATGTAAGGCCGAGTGTTAGCTAGAGTGCATCTCAACACATGCAAGGCCGTGTGTTAGTTAAGGTATAAAAGCAAAGGCGCTTGTGCGCTTCTCTGTTCTGTGTTCTGTGTGTTACTGTGACTGAATAAACAATGTTTTGATTTTGTATGGTTCTCCTTGTCTGGGCTCACTTATTTCCTTTCCCACGATACATAGCAGTAATCAGGGAAACAGTCCCAGCCGATTCTGCCTCCCAGACTTGCTGAAGCTCCTGAACTAATGCAACACTGTGAAATCCCCAATGAAGATTAGCAGCATCACTCACTCAGGATGCAAACCGCCACTCCTCTGACTGTATGGCTAACTGTGCACACCACGCCGGCGTGCCTTGAGTTAGGTGTTCCCTGTTGCATTCATACATTTAATATGTATTGTTTTTGAAGGAGTTGAAAACATGTCTGTGGGGAAAAAATGCTTTGCACTTAACTCTAATTGGGCAGGCCAACGGGGGGCTCTTATTGAGCATCATTGGGCCATGCTCCCCTATCTGTGCCCAGGGGAGAGGGAAGTTTTGTAGCGCTGTCAGCCTACTTTACTTTCTTGCCGTCTTACTTTAGAAAAGAATTGCCAAGGCATTGCAGCTCGGTCGATTGTATTTAATTCTAGCACAGCGCTCTTAACTTGCTCTGTTACTTTGAAGACTCCTACGCAGACCCAATCCCATCAGTAAACACTCACAGGGTGAGGGTCAGGAGGGAGAAGGTGAGCTCAATAGCATGCAGATTCAGTGAGTCAAGCCTGAGGGGAGCAGAGAAGCTCTGCGCTTAATGCAAAAAATAGTTACAGATTTCAAATGTAATAAAACTTTCCTTTGCTTAAACCCTTTCCACAAAAATGATGCACAGGCTTGACTACTGATAGTTGTCAATAATCGCCTCAGCCTTATAAACATCAGTATCAAAACTGTGAAGATCCAATGAAAACCAGGACAGGTGGCATTATTGGAACAGAAAGGTGTTATTTTATTTTACACCAGCAGATGGCACTCACACAACATGCCTGCTAACACATTTTCCCAGACCATGTGTCTGTCAGCTTCACTTTCAGTTTGCGTAATTGCAGTATCAGAATAATGATTTTGTTAGACCAGCTTGCTGTGTATTTCTCATATGCAGTTTGAAGGCAAAATTCAGACCTTTATCTGCCTTTTAAATATGCTTACTGGGGTATAAAACTGTGCTTTGTGAGATAACTAGACATATGCTGTTGTGATTGCCATCATGTTTATTTCTTTGCATGTGTTCTGACTGGTTCCCCCTCCCTAAAGACTTTCTTTCCAGAACCCCTGCCCAGCTCTGCTGCATATTGGTTATCTCTACACCTAGACAACCAGACCGCGTGCCTAGCAATGACACTGATCAAAAATGGCAAACAGATGAACCAATAAACCCTTAACTCGCTAACGGCTGGTGCCTCTTCTCTGTGCAAAACCTCAGGATGAGTGAGGAACCAACTTAGTTACAACATGACTCTCTCCTGATTCCAGCAAACAGGAAATCACACTTATAAAGGCCATAAAGCATCCTTCCCAGGAAGGGGTTAATCTTCTCGGAATGTTGTGTTGTAGAACTTGCTAAAAAAAACAAAAAAAAAACACAATAACACCCTAAACCTGTTATCTATTTAACACTGTCACTGATTCGTTGACTGTAACAAGACATTACACCTTTTAGATCAGTCAATGTTTCCTCTTTTACTCTAATATTAAGACACTGTTAGTTAAAGCAAGCATTGTTATTCAAACAGCTCAAGCTGTCAATTAGTTAACTGGCTAACGGAGAACAGCTACCTCAGCAGCTTGTGGTAATGAATATAGTGCTTTGTTCCAGAGGAAAACTTATGCCTGGGATATATTGTTAGAAAAAAGACCCCCAAAGAGAGACCCAGTGCTGCTGAATAATGGAGCTTATTATACCTGTGAGGGGTCAAAGTCTCTAGATCTGTAGCTTATAGTATTATGCTAGATTACAGAATCACTAACCATTATGTTAGCAGTAGTTGGCAGGGTGCAGAGAACTAGAAGCTTTACAAAACAAGGCTCTCATTGGCTTCCTTTATGAAGGTCTTATGACAGGTCAGCTGTTGCTGACATCACTACTGTTAGATCATATGTCAGAACCTTAGGTGTGTGACTTTTGTTTTGTTATTGCTGAGCCTCTTAGTGCTAATCTGGCTGCCGCTGCCAAGGCCGGGAGATCTGTGAGGATGAATCAGAGCTCAGTGGGTGTCCAGGAGCCTTTCCTCTCAAAGACAGGACCCCAGGCACTCAGGAACCATCTGACCTCTCTTGGGCTCTGTTCTCCCCACTCAAAAACAGGAGCAGCTATCAGCTGGAATGGACGGCTTTGAACTCGACGCAGTGCCTGACTAGAAACAGACAATGAGATGCCACGTCCATTTGAACCCATTAGGCCATCATTTCTTAAGCAATTCATTTTTCCACAGCTACATTATGCAAAGTCCTCCAGTGGATGAACTGAAGGACTGCAGTGCTCTAAAGCATTGAGTAGGAGATGCAGAAGTGACTATGAATGTTTCAGGGCATTTTGCCCTGCCAAGGGCAACCTTGAGATGAGTCACCTCTTCATAGTGTCATGCTATATATAACTAAAAGGATCCATCATAGGAACTGCAATAGATTAGGGGTTATGCCATTAGTGGTCCTCCAGACACACAGAATGGGGCAAAACAGTATATTTAAGGCCTTTTGTTTTTTCTGCACTATCTACTGAATGTAAAACGATCTGTTTTCATACTGGAAATATGAAATCCCCAAATTAAAGTAAAAATGTTTTAGAGAGAGATAAGAATTATTATGCAGTCAATTTTAGTACAATCCCTCATAAGCTTTAATGGATCCTAAAGTCACTAATATAGTTATATAATTACATTATCACCTGGAGTTACAGCCTTTTTTTACTTTTATCCATTTTTATCCATTTAACTTTAGTGAACATATTTAGGCATTTCTAGTAAATTCACCCTCCTTCATTAGAGACCTTTGACACTGTCAGACAGCTATCCATTAAGACCACTTATTGCAGCCTGCTGTTATCTAACCAATACCTAAGGCAAAGAACAAACCAGGACCAGAGGACACAGTTGGAAAATAAGTAGAGATAGACTTAGGACTGAGGGTAGGAGACATTTCTATACAGACAGAGTAGTGAGGGTATGGACTGGGTTACCTGGTCGTGTTGTTGATGTTAAATCAGTGGGATCCTTTAAGATCCAACTTGATGAAATTTTCAATCAGCTACTGGGAACCAGATGAACATAAATGGCCTCCTCTTGTTCTTAAATTTTAGGCAAACAGTTCCATTATCTTCATCATTTACACCCGTTCATTATATAGGTCTGAAATGCGCAGTTATAAAAGAACCTGTTGATATGATTTTCATTTCAAAACTTGATATCTACACTGGGACACGTCTGGACACCAGGTGAAGGGAATTGCCCTCAATGGAGGCATGGCTTCTGACATACATTCAGAGGTCAATTCTGGCCATGTGATGGAGAAGTCTATTCTGGGATAAATGGGCTCAGTTTTTTATGACATTGGTTAGTACTTAAGATTTTGTGAAGTGGTCTGAGACTTAAATAAAGCAAGCCCCCAGTGTGGGCAAATGTAGGCTCACCTGACATTGTATTCTATTTAAGCATTTAAAAAGCGAGGTTTCAGCATACTATTGCTCCATTAGCTTTCATGAACGATCTACTTGGCGGCCTTTATAATTACATGATATTATACGAGACAAGAGTTCAGCTCAGGCCACTAACTCTGAGAAATGTAAATAGTGCACACAGATTTAACAAAACCAACAAGTACAAGTCATATAGCAAAAAAAAAAATTAATTAAGTTTTTGTTTATCTGAATAATTCTATGCTGATATCTATCTATCTATCTATCTATTTTTTATCACATATAATATATTTGTATATTTCTGTATGGGACAGCAAATCCATAGAATGTATTTTTCTTCTAAACTACAATGATAAAAACATACAGACCATGTCTGTTTTTTTATTCATATTCTACAGAGTAAAATTCACTTCACTTTATAAACAGACTTAAAAAGATAAATTGAAAAGGGCATAATGAGTGTGTTTACAGATTCATACACATTTTTCAAATAATTTCTCGTTTAGCACAACATTTTTCGACAGTCAATTCCCATAAAAGCTCTTTTCCCGAAAATTAGGCAGGTGGGAAATTTGCCCAAAAGAAGCTTTATGAATAACTTGGTGCTGGTTTTAAATAACATCAATCCCTGTTATTCGTCGTGCTGGCAAGCCATTTGAAACGGCTTTCTCAGTAAACAGGAATCCAGTCTGTTCAAGAATACATTATGGGAATACTACAAAAAGCACTAACTTTAATATCTCACAGGGTGCTGTACCATGCAAGCTGATATCTTCCCCATGCTTGTATCTTACAGCACCCTAGTCTAGATATTTTTTTTTTTTTATAATATTTTGTTAAATAAGAATATTTTCAAAATAATAGATAATATTAATTCAGATGGCAGTATCACATCACACATCTACTATAGAAATTTAATGAAATTAAATCATTTAATTATTTAACAGTATGATTTATTAAAAGGTTTTTAATAAGGTAAAACAGGCTTGCAAAATTAACTAGATACTGATTATTTCCACCTGGAATATTTTACTTGTAAGTTAATATGTTTGCAGAATGTGAATGGAGAATCTTTATTGCTGGTGGAAACAGGGGCATGATTGATATGCACATACTTAAAGAGGAATTCGTTTGAATTTGAATAGGTTCTGTAGTTGTATTCTGGTACAGTAGTCCATCGCTTATTTGACTGCAGTGGGCCAGAGTAAGGGTGGATATGTAAAAAGGCGGATAAATGAATCCTGTTTTAAATCCCATTATACACAGCCATAACAATTACTATATACACACAATTATTGTTTTTAGATTCCGCTTTTATTAGGGAGCTCCCCTAAGTCCCTTGTTTAGAAAGATACAAGGTATCAATGCTTGTGACAGAGTAGCCGTCTGCGTGTGGGTGTGTGCATTCGCTGCTGAGTGACAGGCAGGAGATCAAGACGGAGAGTAAAGTTGATACGCCCCGCAGGCGAACAGGATTTATTTACATATCAACACACTGAACAGCTCAAGTCACACTACCAGCAATGGCAGTGCACGAAACACGTACAACACAGTGTAGGAATTTTTTTTAAGATCTACAGTCTCTGAACTAATCTTCTCTGTTCACTAATAATTTTAAAGTCAAGACTAAAAATGTACTTTTATAAAATGGCTTTCTTATCTTAGTGGGTTTTTAGTATAACTTTAAAATTGCTGCTTTTGTATTATTATGTATATACTGTTTAAATCTGTTAATTAAATGGTCTAACTGTGGCAGTATTATGTGTATTGTGTATATATATTGTGGCTTGTTCTTTTTTTCTGCTATGTACTGTACAGTGCTTTGCGATACTTTTGTATAAAAAGCGCTGTATAAATGCAATAAATAAGTACATAAATAAATAAATAAATAAACAGTTCGGGTGGATATGCAACAGATTATTGGATTTCCAGTCATTTTGAAGGTTATTTGTTCTCTTCCTCCAATACTGAGCTAGCATCTTCTTTCTGGATCTGTCTTTATCCTAATTTCCTGGCATTGGAAATTCCTCATTCCTCAATGGAGTAGGTGGAGCCACAGAGTGGAAAGGTCCCTTTGTCATGTGACTTGAATAGAATGAGGAAGTATGTTCAGTTCCGTTCAGATTCATAGGTAAGCCTGGAGCAAGCTCAGAACCCGGTAAAAACAAATGTAGAGAAAAATGATGGTTACTCGACATTGGAGGAAAAGACTCACTTAAAAAGATTGCATTCATCATAAAAAAGACATAGAAATGTAAAGAATCTTAATGGTGTTCATAAACCTGTTAAGGGAACTTTTTGACCCAAACGAAAGGACAATACAGAATGTAAATGTAACATTGCTCTGATCACTAGTTAGGTATGATGCTGTCCCAGCCTTCTTTAGTCTTTCCACTGATGCCATGAAATCTGGGATTACATCTGTTTTTACATTGCATTTCAAATCACGAGGCCACTCTGCAGGCTGTAGGAAATGAAGCACTGGTAGGCTTAAGCACCCTGTGCAAGTGTAATGACTTTCAAACCTACTTACAGCCTGTGTGTTCAAAAAGCCAATGATTATAGTATCAAGGCTGTCATTCTTAAACTCTATGTATGCAGCCAGGCTTTGCCAGCATGAATGAAAGATTGCTGTGAGCAGCCTGCAATCACATGATTCAGCACCTCAAGATAATGCTATTAGAGGCAGTGTTATAGGCAATCGTTACATTTTAATAAGACTAAAAAGCCAAAAAGAGTTTAACTGATGTGTTATGATTATTCAGCCAAGTAACTTTATCCCACTTTTGGGGTTAACTCACTGTGAAATATAAAGAGGAAACTAGACCAATCAATATTTACACTGACAACTTTCAAATCCAAAACCAGCAGATGGGTGTATAAAAAACTATCGGTAATACATATTAGATAAGATTTAATTTAATTATTCTGTTAGCTCTGTCTACTTTAATATGTGCATAATATAATCTGTATCCCAAACCAGCTAATAGTTCAATCGACTTTTCAATGGATCCTTTTGGGTATAATATGAAAATAAAAACATAAGCAATTCTAGAACGAGAAAAGGCCATTCGTCCCACCTATGCTCGCTCACTTTGGTGCAAGCGTGGTCCATTAGCACTCAGGATAGGAAAAACAAAAAACCCTAACCAGGTTATTAGGGGAAATTAAACCTCTGGGAATCCGTGGCTAGATGGACTGCCCTTCCTCCAGACGGTTAGCTAAAGGTCTTATTATGATCACAGAGTGGGTTATACAATATTGTTCATGTTAGCATCCAGTCTATTCTTGAAGGATCCGATAGCCTCTGCTTCAACAGCTCTGTCCGACAGCCTGTTCCAATGGTTCAGCACCCTTTCTGTGAAAAAGCTCCTTCTCCCCTCGGTTCTGTTTTCTATGACCTGTGAAAAATAATTATCAGCAGTTACTTTGTAAACCCCTTGACAATTTTAATTAACTCTAAGTTGCCTCTGACTCTCCCTCCTTCTTTCTAGGCTATACAGATTCATATGACAGACCATACAATCCCAGAATTAATCGTGTTAATTATGTTGCTCTCCGCTGTACTCTTTCCAATGCTCAGACCAGAACTGTACACAGTATTATAGGTGTGGTCGTACCAGTGCATTGTGTAATTAATATATCTTCTCCAGATTTCAATTCCACTGTCTTGGGCTATATAACCTCACATGGTATTTACCTTTTTTTTATAGCTTCCCCCAGCACTGTCTAGTTGGCCCAAGAGATCTACTACTACCCCCAAGTCCTTTTTGTACATAGCTTCTTCTATTTCATCACTGTTCATGTTGTACCTGCGCCCTATGTGCAAGACTTTACATTTATTCAGGATTACATTACAGATTCCATTGGGCCCTGGGGATTTGTTTATTTTAAGTGCTGCTAGCGTCCTCATTCTCTTTAATAACAAATTCTAGTAATGATGTTTGTGTACATTTTGTTAACTTTGGTATATTGTATAAATCCTCCTTTGTAAATACTTATATGAAATATTTATGAAGTACACCTGCGATTTGGTTGTCTTTAGTCACTAAATTACCACTGCTGTTATGTAAACTACTGACTTCCTCTTTAAGTTTCCTTTTAGCATTAGCATATTGAAAAAACCCTTTTGGTTTGAGATTGCTATCTACATGCTACTTGTCTCTCTAACTCCCTTATTTTATACTCCTAATCCTGTTTTTTAAGGTCTCTACAGGTCCCTCTGTATTCTATTTGTGAGGCTGCTCCCTCTGATTTGTAGTTTATTTTTCTTAAGCTTACCTTTTCTCAATTTTGGATAAATATATCCTGCATTTCTAACACTGTATCCTTAAATGTAATCCAATTGTTTTCCGCTTCATTATCTATTGGTATTCTATCCCAGCCTGTGTTTAGAAGCTCCTGTTGCATTCCTTTGTAATCTGCTCTCCTGAAATTGTATACCATTGTCTTTGATTTATGTACTGCCCTTGATTTATTTGCCACAAATCTATCAAATTATGGTCACTTATTCCTAATGGTTCTATTACCTGTAAGTTATGTATCCTTGCTTCATTGTTTGTTAAATCTAGACATGACATGTATCTAGTTGGGGTATTCACCGGTTGTGATAAGAAACGGTCTTGCACTACCTCAACTGTTGTCTGAGGTCATGTGGTCCCAGGTTATGTTTGGGAAGTTGAAGTCTATCATTATTATTGTGTCCTTTCTTACTTATTTTTTTGATGCTTGCAAATACGTTTTCATTTAATGATTTGTCAGAACTTGGAGTCCTATAACAGACTCCCACTATTAAACCTTTAGATTGGTTTTACTCCATATGAGCCATTGTTGTTGCAATTACTTTCCAGTATTTCCCATTCAAAATAATTTTTAATGTCTATTACGACCCCTACCCCTCTTGTTTCTATCTTTCCTAACTAACCTATGTCCTTCCATGTTAAACTTGTCTCCATCATTGGCGTTAACCAGAATTCCGTTATCCCTATCATGTCATATTTATCCGGATTGACTATGGTTTCTAATTTTAGAAATGTATTTCTGATGCTTCTTACATTTAAATATAGGCATTTCAATTTATGAACATCAGCAGCAATTTGGTTGCACTTTGTTGTTTGTTGTGTACTTTGTAGTGTAACTATCCTTGGCTCTAGCCTCCCTGCCCCTCAATTCCTTAGTTTAAGCTCTGCCTGATTACTCTGTCAACTGTCTCCCCCAGTGCACTGAATCCCCTCCTGTTCAGGTGAAGCCCGTCCCATCTGTACATGCCACGCCCCATCGAGAAGGTTTCCCTGTGCCCCATTAACCTGTGCCCCTCTTGCCTACACCAGTATTTTAGCCACGTGTTAAAACTTCTCATCAAAGCTTGTCGTCTTGGCCCTGCGCGTGGCATCGGCAGTATTTCCGAGAACTATGGTAGAGGCTCTACTTTTAATTTGTTGCCGTAGTTCTATAGATTTATTTTGCAGAGCCTGCTGACTCTGTTTTTCTTTGTCGTTTGTTCCTACATGAACAATGACAACTGGACGCTCCCCAGCCCAAGCCAAGAGCCTGTCCACCTGGGCACCAGGTAGGCATATTGTTTGCGACACAGGATCACGGCTGCACACCTGACTATCTATGTTCCTAATGATTGAGACCCCTATGACTATTGCTGCCCTTTTTAGAATTTCCCTTGGGGGCAGTGGTACCATGGTGCCCTGGCTCCACACCACACTCCACTGTGCTTGCAATGTCCGTCATTTTGCATGCAATATGAGAGTCAATGGAACAGCAAAGATCAATCAATCAATCTTTATTTTATATAGTGCCTTTCATAATAGAACACCATCACAAAGCACTTTACAAGATGCAGTAAATACAAGAAAATGAATAATACTTCAAATAGAGAAATGCATAATACATGATATACAGTGGAAAGTACATAATACATAATAGCAGCATAATACATGAAATAGTACACTAAATACAGTGGAAAGTGCATAATACATGAAATAGTACAATACAGTGGAAAGTGCAGAATACATGAAATAGTACAATAAACACAGTGGAAAGTGCAGGACACATGATAGTAACAGTAGATAGTAACAAAGATCAGAAACCGAAGATCTCCGACTGGCTCACCGATCTACGCTGAGGGAGGCAAAACAGGCAGGGACTGTCTCTCCTCATCGCACTACACTGCTGGCCAGACACCCAATTAGCTCAGGGCGGACACCTGGAGGGCTGGCTCTTGTCCTCCAGAGGCTGGTAGCTCACTGACATCTGCTTTCGAATTCCTGGGTGTAAAGAGGAAGCTGGCCTATTTTACTGTATTTAATCCTGCACTTAATCCAATCTGTAGTATCTTGTATTTCACCTGCACTCGTATCTAACCCTGATGTAACTATCAACACCGTTATCTGCTCTTGAACTGCCCTGATATCAAATCATACTGTGTTTTGTATTTGCTCTTATTAGGACTGAAGTCATTGTATTTTGTATCTTGCTCTTAATTGTAATAACACCCCTTTGCCTGGGCCACCCAAGCAGTGTCTGCCAATTATGCCAAAAGTCATATGTGAACATGTCTGCTGGAGGCTAGACTGAGACCAGAGGTGAAAGGCATGAGAACCTCCTGATGGTATTTTTGTTGCTGTTTTTTTTTTTTTTTTTTTTTTTTACAATTCACATTTGTTTGTCTGAGATTTATTGTATTGCACATGAACCAGATCATCACATTACAGAGCTCCTTGGTTAAAAGTTGGAATTCACAGCATACAGAGCATGTTTTTTTGGGTTTTTTAGAAACGTACAGTCCAGTGAACCTTAAAGACATGGCTTGCAGGTCACATAGTTAAAGTCCGGGGACAGCCATTGTGCTCTTGGAATTGCCCTCCTCTGGATTAAAAGCAAACTGAGGTCCTAGCTTCTTTGAGTGCGTTAAAGAAGCACTTATCTGGGTACTGACTCCCCTCCATCCTCCTGTCCCCTCCATCCCCCTGTCCCTTCCATCCCCCTTACAGCCAGTGCCAAAGCCATAGTCTTCTTAACGAGCAGAAGTCCAGAGCCTATGGAAATAAGCATGATGAATACACTACACTGTGTCTATTCATCTTCACATTATAGGGGAATGTTTTCAAATCATTTACTCCACTCATTAATTAACTCCTATTGTTTTTTAAAAGGAGAAAAACAACCAAGTAAAACAATTAAAGCTCTCTTAAGCACTTTGAGGTTGTCTGTTTCTCATTTTGCAACATTTACAAGGAATTTTCTCCTGTGTGAAAAGCCCCAAAACAATTGATGGCAAATTGCAAGTGGCAAAAATTATACTTAAAGACAAAAAAAAGGCATCAAATACTTTAAAAGAGTGTTAAATTATCCAAATATAATTTTTTGATGACTCAATTCAATGTGCAGTGTGTTGGACGCAATGCAACAGAGTTCAGTTTGTTGTCTAGCCAAAGATGTGCCTGGTTAGGGTTAAAATAAGTTCCGACGCTACTTGTGTCATAATTTTGAGACAAAGCCATACCAAAATGAGTCTCTAAAGTGATACGGGCAACAAGTACTCCATGAATTACAGACAGACTGATGTTACAGAATTTGCAAGGAACAACTAAAGTAAATGTGGGAACTCTTAATTAAAACGTTATTCTTAATTAAATAAAGTGGTTCTGAGCCAGGGTCCCTTCACTTGGCATCATTACCAGGTACTGCGATGCTTGGCATTAGCACTGGAAAAACAGTGAAATAAGATCAACAGCTCACCGGCAATATCAACAATAGCTGCACCCAGAGAATGACATTTCCTCATCCAGGAAAGCAACCAACAGGAAAGGTTATTATATCTTGTTCACCTTGGACAATTGGAGGCTGATAGAGATTGCTACAACTACCCTTCAACCTGAAATTGTCCTGGGGTCAGTCTCAGCATACCTTGTTCACCAGTGGAGCTAATAGTTTCATGGGAAGATTCTGTGGATGAGGCATATGAGAGGAGAAAATTGTGGTTTGCTGAGTTACAGGGGTGCAAATCTGGCATTATGGTGTTAGATTCTAGATTAGAATTCAACATTAAATTCTACGTTTAATTTATATATATATATACATATATATATATATATATATATATATATATATATATATATATATATATATATATTATAGATATATATCCTATATATATCATTCCTTAGTAAGAGGCCGAACGGGACATCAAAATAGAGGTGATGGCGGAAGTTAACATTAACATGAAAAGGAATGGATGACTAAGGTAAGTAAACTGGGCTGGATTCAGCCATCAACACCGTGCCATTAAGAAATCCATGTTACCTGGTGGAAAAGTGCTAAAGGCTCATATATTACAGCAAAGGTATGTCTTGGTTGGTCCTCACCACTACTATTTCATTTTATCTTGGTGAAAGTCAAGTCCAATATTATCATGAAGTAAATAAAAGCTACTGTCATGTAATAAAAATCATGAACACATTTGAAGCTTTTGTTCCGGTTTAGTCTTCCAATTGCTGCTTGCACATTATTATTATAATAATAATAATAATAATAATAATAATAATAATAATAATAATAATAATAATAATAATAATAATAATAATAATAAAACCGTGGAGGAAAAGTGTATGGGAATTCTAACAGAAACTGAAACTGAATGTCTATGAACAATTACTACCACTATTCTAATTTGTACTCAAAACAATAAAAACAGAAGAGAGACTTAACAGGGTGCATTCTCTGAAAAGAACCCCCAGTACTTCCTTGTAAAACAACATGTGGCATCTCGGCCGGGCAACTCTGGTCAAAATACCTCAACAATAACCTATATGTTGGCTGGCAGGGTTTTGCATAGCCACATTAAGCTGGTTACTCACGGAGTATGAGCTTGCATTTCTTTTGTTCGGAGTAAAGGAAGCTACTCAAGTAGAAGATGACAGGCAGAAAGAGCATGAAACCGGAGCCTGCAATGACGGACACCGTCTCTTGCTGGGGGAACGAACAATTGAAATTCTTGCTCCACAGTCTGTGGGTCATATTCATCTGAAACAGTTCAAAACAAGAGCTAATGAAACAACAATGAGGCCTGTCTTTTCCAAGGCCTCATCAGGGCCTCGGCAGTGAACACCACCAGAGCAAATGGAAATTTGAAATGTTAAACAAAAAAACACCAATTTTAAATTTTTTTACAATTTTTACTGTGCCATTCTACCTGTATTGTAAACACACTGCACTAATCACACAGCTTTTACTCTATTTCAACCCAATTGTATCCCATGTTGTAGTGTAGCAAAATATTGCTTAATATGGCCAACACTAGCTTTCCTGTAAGCTCCACAAATGACGGCAAGGTTCTTAGTTAGAATCAGAATTATTCATGAAAACAATGGAACAGTGATACTTATTTCCCTGTTCTTACTTGGTCATTCAAAAAGAGCACTTGTACCAAATTAGATTATCATATGAATACTTACTGCATCCTCAAAACCTATGCAAAGTGTGGAACTCTTTCCCATCTCGCAGTAACTCACACAGCCTGCTGTAGTTTCCTCTGCATTGCTTACACAGTTCCAAGTGGCTTCCTGACTAGAACAAAATGCACGTTAGATTGATTATGATTATGTTACCTTTTGTTGCCTTATAGCCTGGAATTAAAATGCATTAAAATTTTTTTTTTTTTTTCCATTTATCTACACATCCTACTCCACAGCTTCCAAGTGAAAAAAATATTATAGAAATTTGTAGAAAATTAATTAAAAATAAAAACTGAAATATCTTGGTTGGATAAGTGTTAAAGGCACAGATCAGGGGATGGGCATAAAAACAATATCAAAGGCCTTGAATATCCCTTGGAGCATTGTCAAGGCGATTATTAAGAAGTGGAAGGTGTGGCACCACCAAGACCCTGTCTAGATCAGGCCGTTCCTCCAAACTGGATGACCGAGTAAGAAGGAGACTGATCGGAGAGACTACCAAGAGGCCAATGGTAACTTTGCAAGAGCTACAGGCTTTTATGGCCAACACTGGTCAAAGTGTGCACATGACAACAATATCCCAAGCAATCCACAAATCTGGCCTGAATGCTAAGGTGGCAAGATGGAAGCCATTACTCAAGAAAGCCCACCTTGAATCCAATTTGAAGTATACAAAAAAACACTAAGGAGATTCTGTAGCCATGTGGCAAAAAGTTTTGTAGTCTGACGAAAGTAAAACGGAACTTTTTGGCTTAAAATGCAAAGCGTTATCTTTGGCACAAACCCAACATAGCCCATCACCCAAACAACACCATCCCTACTGTGAAGCATGGTGGTAGCAGCATCATGTTATGGGGATGTTTCTCATCGGCAGGGACTGGGACATTTTTCAGGATAGAAGGGAAAATGAATGGAGCAAAGTACAGAAAGGTCCTTGAGGAAAACCTGCTGCCCTCTGCAAGAAAGCTGAAACTGGGACAGAAGTTCACCTTTCAGCATGACAACGACCCAAAACACACAGCCAAAGCTACACTGGAGTGGCTGAGGCACAAAAAGGTAAGTCCTTGAGTGGTCCAGTCAGAGCCCCGACCTAAATCCAATTGAAAATTTGTGGCATGACTTGAAGATTGTTGTCCATCAACGCTCCCCAAGGAACTTGACAGAGCTTGAAACAGTTTTGTAAAGAAGAATGGTCAGATATTACCAAATCTAAGTGTGCAAAGTTGGTAGAGACCTATCCCAACAGACTCACAGCTGTAATTGCTGCCAAAGTTGCTTCTACCAAGTGTGAACTCAGGGGAGTGGAGAATTATCCAATTATGATCTTTCTAAAGACACTGTATATATATATATATAAAACAATCATGTCACTGTAAACTGAAAATTAGTGCCATCAGTGACATGAAAATTGATCTACAGTATATCCACTGAATGCACATGTAAATATGTTTGTTTGACAGGTGCCTTCATATAAAGTACCCCCAGATTCTGACACTGTCAATGAATAATGCATCACAACTGAATAAATGGCTCTCACAGGTATATAATAATGTAAGAGTGACATATAGACAAACGGTCAGACAGACAGCCTCCTTATACCCCCATGGGAATGTGGCATGGGGTTCTTTCGGTAAAAAAATAAAATAAAATGTGTGTGGGACTGTGACAGGGTCTTCCTCGGGTCACACGTGTGGGTAGCCGCTGTTCAAGCATACAGAGAGACTGAGGTGGTGTTGAAACGCCGGCACAGGCGCGCAGGATTTATTAACAAAAACATAAAACAAAAGTGAAATAAAGGCGGTCATGTGACGTTACCAGCGATGGTAACGCACAGAGGACAAATACAGCAAACTGTACAAAAAGTGCAAAATAAAACACAATACCCCAAACTATGACTCAAAAGGTGCCATGAGAACGGTAAGCCTTGTAGCAGCCCCGATCACAGCGATCGCCATGCTTTTATATTGACGCTCTGTTGAGACACGCCAACCTGCCTGCTGGAACAGCTGATTGCTTTCAGCTGCTGCTCCACGCAGACGGGTAATCGTCCCCAGCGGAGCGCCACACCAGCTAAACAATTAAATCAATTGTAACAATTAACACAAAAACATACAATAAACTACATATTTCATTGTGCAAGGCTTACGCTTTGCCACAGGGACAGACAGATAGTCAGAGGGATAGACAGTCAGAGGGACAGACAGCCAGAGGGACAGGCAGTCAGAGGGACAGATAGTCAGAGGAACAGATAGTCAGAGGGACAGACAGTCAAAGGGATAGATAGTCAGAGGAACAGATAGTCAGATGGCCTTGACCTGCGGTCAATAGCAAGTTCCATCACAGTAAGAAGTTCTCTAGATGAAAAATGCTGCCTCTCTTCCTTAATCATAAGATCCAATAACTTTTTGGTTATCAATCAAACCCTGACTACTGCTAATACAAGCATGATAGAGCCATCTCTAACAAGCATCCACTGTATCTACTACAGGCTACCCCTAGATTCTAATTGTACCAATCATTTATGCTAAATAATGTGGTGGGACATACAGAGGGAGGGATCCACTGTATAATAATAATAATAATAATAATAATAATAATAATAATAATAATAATAATAATAATAATAATGTTGGAGAAGTTCAGTTGGGCTAATATTCTGTTTCAAATGGTTTGTACCATGAGAGTGGAAAGTGTTTAAAAAAATAAGCTAAAATATTATTCAACCAGCATAAAAACTAGTTTATTTATATGTTCACATCTTTCAGCCATAACTTTAATTTTATTAATTAAGTAACAAATGGACAAGTAAATTATTAATATTTAATCTGTTAATACTGATAATTGATGTGTTAATAATTAATACTTTTTCTTTCTTAAACTCATTAATTATTTCCTTTATTACCGTTGCCTATTAAAGTTGACCTGCATTTGCCTTAAAGTATCAGATTGCAAGAATCTGGTTTGATTTTATCGGCTGGTTTCGCAAACCAATGAACACTAGTCTTGAACTACCGGTGCCTTAGCTAAAAACGCGCTTATATTTTTAGGCCAAATTAAATCCCGGATGCATACAGATTTCTAATTATTCGTTACATTTTAGACCTATATCGTAAACACGAACTAAGGCTAATGAAATAGGACACCTGATAAACGCAGTTGTGGATAGATCTAATTCTGATGATGATGATTATTATTATTATTATTATTATTATTATTATTATTATTATTATTATTATTATTATTATTATTATTATTATTATTATTATTCAGACAAAACATTTTTACCTTTGTCGTGTCAAATGTTGACGAGGTTCGACAACTCACTTTTAAAGAGTTAAAGGCATATATGTTCAAGGGCGCTGGAACTAGGGGTGCTGGGGGTGCGGTAGCACCCCCTGGCTTTGCATGGCTTCCATCATATACAGGGGTTACAATTTTGTTCAATGGCTTTCAGCACCCCCACTTTTAAAATGGTTCCAGTGCCAATGTATACATTCAGAGGGTATATATTTAATAGGAGATATATAATTGTGTCGCCTTTGGAGGCACAATTTTCATTATTTTATTTAAAATTATGTTATGCCTATATGTTCAAATTTACAAATATTTCAAGTGATGCATATCCATTGGATATATCACTTTTATTATTATTTCAAATGGAAAAATCTTTAAATAATAATACAAACATCTTAACAGTATTGTTATGCAGACACCAGGCTGATGCAGTAACATTGTGACATTCTGTGGAGAAAATGAAGAATAGGGGTTAGAAAAAAATATTTTGGAGGTTTCTTTGCCATTTGCTGACCTCTAGTGTATTGCTCATTGCCACTGTAAACCATTGAGAATAATTATCAGGCGTGAGTGAAAAAAAAAAAAAAAAAAAAAAACATATATAGTTAGACTAACCGATCAGGGCTCAAATTCTGATTGTGTTAATTGTTAAAAACCCTTCAATCAAGCCATTGCAGTCAATGGTTTTCAAAATGAATTGCTCTTGATAACTTCGCAGTCCGCATCAATTCCTCAATCATCAGGATAATGAAAAGTAAAGGGCGTGATTGAATTGCGTTATTATTTTTAGTAGACAGATGATCTTAGCGTGTCTATATCTCTTAATCAATTTCATATGGCAGGATATCTGTCGTGGTTCAGTATCTCAATTGAATATTAAAGTTGTCTTAAACGCATTGTCATACCTGTATGCAATGGATGACACATTGTTCTCAATCCAAACTAAAGCGGGGTTTATATTCAGGATTCCTGTACTGTGCAGTAAACAGAAATTCCATTCTGTGAATTCTAAAACGAGCTCCCTTGTTTTTGTAGCCTATAACAAAACCAGTGGCGCGTTTCTATATGACAGTGCGATGTTTTATCAGGCTAGTAAGACGTCAGGAGCTATATACGGGAGCAGTAGTGTTTCTGTATAACGTTGCTCACGCTAGACATTTACCTGACATTTATGATGTGTATTAAGACACATATTATTAGGTTGGGACAATTACAGCTATAGATTATGTGTGCGCAGTACCTTTAACATAGCGAACCGCTTGAACAGCGGGGACATGTGACAGACGACCTCAGTATTCCAAGGACCTCTCTCTGCTACTGAGGGTGTACCAGGGTGAGGGGCCCCTGTCTGTTTTTTTTGCACTCGAGTCCACCTATTTTTTATTTTTTTTCTGAGGTGGTCAAGCTCCTATAACCTGGTTAATATAACCTGGCCAATTTCTTTTAGTAGGAGTTTAGGAGCATTTATTTTAGGCGCAATTTTCAGTCTTTTCATCCTCTGAATAAAACATTAGATGGCTATTCAATTTAAAATATTAGTATCTATAAGCTATAGCTCTGCGAATATAATGTTTTATTTATGTTGTTGTTTCGGTAGATTAAATGATTTTCCTGTCTGTCTTCTAACAGCACAATTTCCCTTAATAATTAGACACTCATTATATATATATATATATATATATATATATATATATATATATATATATATATATATATATATATATATATACACTGAACAAAAATATAAACGCAACATGTAAAGTGTTGGTCCCATGTTTCATGAGCTGAAATAAAAGATCCCAGAAATTTTCCTTACACACAAAAAGCTTATTTCTCTCAAATTTTGTCCACAAATTTGTTTACATCCCTGTTAGTGAGCATTTCTCCTTTGCCAAAATAATCCATCCACCTGACGGGTGTCGCATATCAGGAAGCTGATTAAACAGCATGATCATTACACAGGTGCACCTTGCGCTGGGGTCAATAAAAGGCCACTCTAAAATGTGCAGTTTTATCACACAACACAATGTCACAGATGTCTCAAGTTTTGAGGGAGCGTGCAATTGGCATGCTGACTGCAGGAATGTCCACCAGAGCTGTTGCCAGGGAATTGAATGTTCATTTCTCTACCATAAGCCGCCTCCAACGTCATTGTAGAGAATTTGGCAGTGCGTCCAACTGGATCAACAGCCTGATCAACTTTATGCAAAGCAGATGCTTCGAGCTGCATGAGGCAAATGGTGGTCACACCAGATACTGACTGGTTTTCTGATCCACGCCCCTACGTTTTTTTGTTTTTTGTTTTTTTTTAAGGTATCTGTGACCAACAGATGCATATCTATATTCCCAGTCATGTGAAATCCATATTAGGACCTAATGAATTTATTTCAGTTGACTGATTTCCTTATATGAACTGTAACTCTTTGA
This sequence comes from Polyodon spathula, assembly GCF_017654505.1. NCBI lineage: Eukaryota > Metazoa > Chordata > Actinopteri > Acipenseriformes > Polyodontidae > Polyodon > Polyodon spathula. The sequence continues at coordinate 60,482,270 of NC_054539.1, forward strand.
AATTGTTGCATGTTGCATTTATATTTTTTCAGTTATATATATATATATATATATATATATATATATATATATATATATATATATATAAATGTGTTGCATGTGTTCTAACATATTTAATAATTATTTAGTTATATATTAATAACTCTTTATTAGTCTATGTAGCACAATACTATGTTTATGGTGCAGTTCCAAACGTGTATTACATGGGAATATATAGCATTACGTGTACAGCATACATTAAATAGAAAGTGGGGTTTCTATCTGTATGACCAGTGATTACAGTGTTTTCCAAGATCATTCAAAATACATTCCTTGTGTCGCGTGGTTCGGGTGTTTTCAAACATGGGAGTACAATTTGCTAGTCTACCCATCGTATTGAAACACGACAAATACGATTTGACTGGAATATAGAAACAGGTGATAACTGGTCGAAATACTTACTTGACCTTACGAGCTTGCAGTGTAGAAACGAGATCCAGATTATTTACTGTACATACAAAAGGTTTGTTTGAATAAAAAAAAACCATGAAATGAGGATTAAACCAGTGTTCTGCTGGTTCCTTTGCATCCAAAAAGACGCGCTAATTTTGTATTGGCAAAGGGTGACATATACAATTAGAGACCTTATTTAGACCTCCTGTGTGTGCATTTCAACTTGTTAGTCTTAAACTTTTAGGAAATGAAACTTCTCATATGTTAACAAACAAATACAAACATAACATTGCAATACAAACAAAATGTATACTTTTATATATTCTATTTTTACATATTTTACTGTTTTCAATAGAATTTTAGGATTGAGACATCATTAAAAAAAAACTATGAATATAATTCAGATACATTATGTAATCAAAGAATCTATAAAGTTATATTGCAAACGACTACTGGTGACCTCGCGCTTGATGGTTGTCTTCTCTTTCAGTAAACCTTGGTTACGGTAAGTAACCTAACCATTCCCTTTCAATTCAAAGATGACCACCAACCAACATTATGTATGGAATAATGTATACCAGAGCCGTCGCGAGAGAGAAGGAATGGCAGCATATGAGGGACGCATCAGAACCGCATAACCCAAGCATTAGCGATTTGAGCTTACATCCTCAAGGACCCTAATAAAGACAAGGCAGTAGAAGCTGGAGAAAGTATGCGGCGCAGCCCAGCTAGCCACAGTACAAATATCGGACAACGAGGCCCCTCTGAAGAGGGCCCAAGATGTAACCAACCCTCTAGTGGAGTGCGGCTAAACTCCAAGGTGGGGGCAAGCCAGCACTATCATATGCAGCCGAGACTGTGTCCACAATCCAATGTGATAGACGCTGTTTTAAGAGGGGCTGTCCTAGGATTCATGTGCCATGACAAGCAAAGAGCTATTACACTGACGCAGAGCTCTTGTCCTATCCATGTAGCATCTCAATGCACGCACTGGGCAGAGGAAATTCAATCTCTCTTCCTCCCTTCATGAAAACAGGGGTGGATGGAAGGACTCCAGTTCCACAGACTGACTGATGTGGAAGGCTGTGATCACATGGGGAGGAAAGCAGGGTTGGTGTGCAGTGACACCCTGCTGACTTGTCCCAAGTACGCATAAAGGAGCTGTGCACCGACAGCACCTCCAGGTCACTGACTCGCTTGTGGAGGTGATCGCCATGAGGAAGGCTGTCTTCATAGACAGATACTTCAACTCTATGCAGTATATGGGGTCAAACAGGGTCTTGGTGATAGCTTCCAGTACAATATCAAGGCTTCATTCAGGGAGAACAGCCCTCCTGGGAGGGCATAATCGCTGAGAGCCTTTAAGAAATTGGGTAGCCAAGAAATGCGCACCCGGAGATATTGAGTCTATGGGGGCATGGCATACAGAAATAGCCGCTAAATACACCTTCAAATTGGAAGGTGACCTACCAGCATCAAGCAGTTCTTGCAGAAACTGTAAGATGACTGGCATAGGGCAAGAGATTGGGTCATGGCTTCTAGCCAGACACCAAGTTTGAAAATACTTCCACTTGTACGTGTACAACAACCTAGTGGAGTCTGCCCTAGCATTTTTCAAGGTACCCACAACTGCTTCTGATAGCCCTAGGGCTAACCAGCGGTCCCTTTCAGGGGCCAAACCCATAGCTGGAACTTGCCCGGTTCCAGGTGCCAAAGAGTGCCTCTCACTTGACTGAGGAGATCAATGAGAAGTGGTATCTTCCAGAGCTGGCAGTGTACCAGCGGGCACAGGGTCGAGAACCAGATTCTTCTGGGCCACCTGGAAGCCACTAGGAGAACTGACGCCTCCTCTAACCAGACCTTTTCGAGAAAGGCTATGAGCAGAGGTATAAGTGGAAAAGCATACAAAAACGCTGTGGGCTATTGGTGCACAATAACGTTGATGCCGAGTGGACCACCTAAGCGGTGGAGGGAGTAGTACATATCTGAGGGTGGAGTCAACACTCTGATGTAAGGGGACCCTCCCTCGAGAGGCGGTCTGCTGCCCAGTTCACTGCTCCGGGAATGTGCGTCGCCCGCAGGGACAGCAAGTTCCTCTGTGCCCACATTAAAAGCCTCAAGGTAATGCGATGCAAGCCCGGGGACTGCAGGCTGCCCTTGTGGTTGACATATGCCACCACCGTTGTGTTGTCCATCTGGACCAACACATGTGTACCTCTTAGCGCTGGCAGGAACTGACGGAGATCAAGGGAGACTACCTGCAGCTGCAGCATGGTTATATGCAGGGACGTCCAGCTGTCCGACCAGGATCTGCGGACTCCTCTTCCTTCCCAGACTGCCCCCCAACCCAAGTTGGAAGCATCTGTCATCACCACTTGGCGGTTGAAAACCACTCCCATATGAACAACCCTTGTGCAGGCGAGGTTGTCCTCCACCAGCGTAGGGCTCCCAAGCACATATGAGACTCCGTCAGCCGGCGGTGTCTGTCGTGCTTGGCATGTAGGTGGAATGCATTGAGCCACGCTTGTAGCACAGACTAGACCCAGCTGAATGGCTGATATGGCTGCGGTCATCAGACCCAACAGTTTCTGGCACGATAGGAGGGTGACCTGCGATTCCTGTCAAAACAGGGACAGGCAACCCTGGATAGCTGCTACTCTGTTGTCCGACAGGTATGCGCACATCGTACTGGAGTCCAGCAGGAGCCCTAATTACGTCATGCACTACACCTGTGTAAGCCAACTCTTTAGATTGTTGATGGTGAGGTCCAGTCTCGCCAGATGCTCTGTCACGACTGCTGTGTAGGCCACTTAATAGTGCGTTGGGCCACCACGTGCGGCCAGTACGACCTGTATGCACCGTGGCATACAGTCTACCAGCCTCTGGAAGTCTGCAGGAGGGATGCAGCACCATTTTTCCACAAGAAAGTCAATCAACTCACACCTGGTTGACGGGGGTGGAAAACTCTGTCTCAGGTGTCATTCCAGAATATCCCATAAATGCTCGATTGTGTTCAGATCTGGTGACTGAGAAGGCCATGCCATATGGATAACATCAGTGTCATGCTCATCAAACCATTAGGTGATCACACGTGCTCTGTGTACGGGGGCATTTTAATCCTGGAAGACAACACCCCCCCCCCAGCAGGAAAGAAATGCTGCAACATGGGCTGAAGATGATCACACAGTACGATTAAGTAGCGATTAGCATTGACCTTGCCTTCTAAGAGAATGAGCGCACCCAAACCATGCCAGGAAAATGCACCCAACAACATTACAGAACCACCAGAACCCTTCACTGTTGGAACCAAGCACTCAGGGCTGTAGGTTGGCGCCACACGTGCACTCGTCCATTTGTCAAGAACATGGTGAAGGATGATTCATCTGACCAGATCACATTTCTCCACTGCTTGGTGGTTTATTGCCTGAGCTCTTTGCACCACAGGACTCGCAAACATACATTGCCAGGTGTGATGAGCGGTTTGTGCACTGCAACCCTCTCTGCGGAGTTCTCATATGCTTGTGCCCCAGATTGAAATTTGCAGTCAATTGATCTGCAGTTGCTCACCTGTTTTGCCTTGCATTTCTAATTAATGCACGGATATCATGATCCTGGAGTATGTGCTTCTGCCCACTGTTGCCCTTTTCTGATGATGTCCTTCCCTCGGAGTTTCATGCCGACATCACCGTAGACACCGTTGCTCGTGAAACATCAACAAGTTGAGCTGTCTTGGTCATTGAAGCTCCTGCCAAACGCATCCCAACAATTCCCCCTCTTTCAAAGTCACTGAGATCTCCTCTTGCAGCCATGCTAGTCATAATTATAGGCAACCAGGCCTGTCCAGCATTTTTATACATGACCTTAAGCAAACTGGGATGTTATTTGCTTAATTAAGGCATGAGCCACACCTGTGTGGAAGCCCTTGCTTTCAATATACTTATTGTCCCTCATTTATCCAGGTGTTTCCTTTTTTTTTGTCCACTACCTGTACTTCCTGTGCTCTGGACGAATGGGAACGTGAAAGTACGTGTCCCGTAAGTTCACGTTGGTTAACCAGTTGCCCGGCTGGATTGACTGTAGAATGTGGCAGTGAGTCAGCATCTGGAACCTCTTTTCTTTTAAGAATCCATTGGGAAGCCTCAGGTCAAGGATGGGGCAAAAGCCGCCGTCTTTTTTGGGCACCAGAAAATACCTTAAGTAGTACCCCTTTCCGTGGGAGGTGGGGTCTATGAGATGAATGGTACCGAAGCCTGGAGAGGGTCTGTCACGAAAGTGTACGTGATTCCTCGAAAGGGAGGAGATCCCAAGTGGAACTGAAGTGCGTAACCGTTGTGCGCGGTGGTGAGCACCAATGTGTCCGAGGTGCAAGTGCCCCAGTACTGCAGCTGTTGTGCCAAAAAGGGGGTCTGAGGCTGCCAGCCTTCAGGGCCCCTGCTGAGGTTGTGGTGGTGCAGTTTGGGGTGGCTGTCTAGGACGTTGGCCCTGGAAATGCCTCCTGGGACACTGGTGTGTGGGCTGGCCATGTCCTACATTCTCTCTGCCTGCTGGGAGGTGCCGGTTGTTCGCTGCTGGTGTGCCCTGTTGTTGATGCCTTATGTCACCCAGTGGAGCTGTGGGGACTGGAACTGTCCTGGTGACAGTCCTCGTCAGAGAAGCTCACCAGCTGTTTGTCTGTTTGACCTGCACCACTCGGAAGTGTTGGGCAGGAGCGAGGCAGCCACCTGCCGGGATGCCTCATGTTCCCAGTGGGATCTCTGCAGGATCTCCTCCATTGCTGGTCCAAAGTTATGTCCCGGGGATATAGGCGCATCTAGCACCGCAGCCTTATCCGCATCAGGGACTCTGGCTTGTGACAACCACAGCTGTCTGTGAGCCACTTCAGCACACTCAGAGCTGAGGCCAGATGGTCCCAGAGGAGGGGGTATGGGAATTGGGGATGTATAGGAGCTGGGACTGCGGCAGGAGCCGCAGATGCCTGTTTCAACAAAAGCTCCAGGACCTGGGCCATCTGGGCTTTCAGGTCTATAATGTCCCTCGTCTGCTTCGAACGCATCACTCTTCTCGCCTATGGGGATGGGGAGTGACTACAGGGAGGATTGCATGTTGGGGATGTCCAGCAGGGGGTCCTTGGACAATTCATGGAGGAGGGGCTCTGGGGCTCCAAGTGCCACCAACAGTCCAGTCACAGAGGACACGGAAATCGCCCTCGTGGCCCTCTTCAACCTGTTCTCCCTTACTCGGGGCTGAAAAGAAGTAGATACTGTAGGCTACCTCTCTCTCGAGGGCCAAGGTGGCATGTTGGACGCTCAAGCATCGCACGTGTGGGATCTTTGCCTTGCAGGCCGTACAAGGGTGGAACCCCGACTTGGCCAACATCAGTTCGGTGTTCGGCTTTGGCAGTGCACCGAACACCGCTTGGACTGGTTGCAATGTGCACTCACGCACTGAATGTATCGTGTGGCCCCGTGCATTCATGTACTAGCGCTGTAGCGGCGGACACAGAACACCGTGTGCACCGAGCACCATGTGCTCTGAGAACCATGAGTACTACGTACACCATGTACCGTGTGGCACCGTACGTTCATGCACTAGCGCTGTAGTAATCAGCGCTGAGCGCCATGTGTACCGAGCACCATGAGTACTGCATGCACCATGTACTGTGTGGCACCATGCCTTTGTGCACTAGCGCTGTAGCAGTCAGCACTGTGCACCGTGCGTACCGAGCACCATGTGCACAGTGTACTGTGAACATTATAATCACCATGTACCGTACAGCACTGTGTCCATGAAGTGGCGCTGTAGTGCTTGGCACTGTGTGCGCTGAGATACCGAAGTACCAAGGGCTATGCATGCAATGAGGTATCAAAGCACTAGGGGCAGCTATGCAACGGTGCTTACCCTAACCACATAGTCACACACCTGGTCAGCGAGTAGCATGCACCAGGGAGACACAAGGGCCAAAGCCGCGACGGGTGAGCTGAAGGCAGACAGCAAAAACACGCTAGAAACAGATGGGGGAGAACACGGAGAACACACTGTTATTTGTTTACAAGGCCCGACTCGCTGAGGTGGGCGACCTATACAGCCGGCGAGATCTACTCTAAAGCTGGATGAGCCTGCTGGCAACAAAGCAAGGTGGAGGAATACATGGCTGGATGGCTGTAGTAACAACCGCGCTGCAGCTAATTCACAGCACAACCCTGAAAACAGGGCCGTCACAGAGACAAGGGATGTGCAGCAGCAGCTAAACAACAAGGCCTACTCCAGCTACCAGACGTCACTCACACACGACAGACAGTAAAAAACAAAGCTGCCTACAACGCAAGTGAGAGAGTTAGAGAGTCGGTGATTCATGGATGTGGTCGTGGTCGGGCTTGTGCTGATCACAAAACCTGAGAATGCAAGAATGCAAGCTAAACGATCGGGGGGGGGGGGGTTAAATAATAGATGCTCAGTAATTGGATTCTGCTAAACAGTGAATGGCAAAATAACACAGAATACATTTCAGTGTAGTTCTCAAACTTAACAGACCGATAATAATAAAAAAATAAAATAAAATAAAAAAAAAACACATTTGCTCAGCGAGAATGGAAATACCCAAACGGCAATGAACAGTGAGTAAGCAAGATTCGCAAGAACCAGACTTTTGCTGTGTGGACAAATCCCCTTAAAATCAAATGTCCGGTCCAAAACCTCACTGTTGGCAATCCTAAGATAGAAGACTGTTTGTCGCATACCTATATAGGAATGTTACCATGTAAATGTAAGCAACGTTAATATGTAAAGTTGACTGTGGCTGTAATGGTATAAGAGTATAATTTAGTGCGACAAAGTGCCATTCGTTTTTCATCAGGGAAGTCTAGTTTATGTCATAAACGTTACTGAGGCGAGTCATTGAAATCTGGCACCAAATCAAATTACCATCCTCCTTGAACTTTTCAGGATCCTTCACTTTATGAAGTCTAATCAACGTGTTGAACTTCATTGCAGTCCAAAATAGCAAAACACTACGAATTATTTGCATATTATTATTTATATTTTTGATGGGCAAATGTGCCAAGTTAATCTTAATTGAGGAACCATTTCCAGGTTTTTTGTTTGTTTTTTTCCCTGTGTTTATTGGAGATACACTGGGTGTTTTATCATTTTGTATCTGTTCAAACCGAAAATCAGAAGACCTAAATATAATTAATATATAAACTAATATCAACAACATGATCAGAATTCACACCAGGTAATATCTCTAATACTACTACTATGGTACAATCTGGAGTCACTTGTTCTAGTGATGGAAGATAAGTTACCACTATTGAGATATATAATTCTCTCTGGCTTATTAATAGCTTTTAAGTTGTTATGTTGTAGCGTTTTTTAATGTCTTTTGTTTAAGATGTTTTTCTCAGAGTCTGAGTTTAATGCTCATGGTTTTTAGAGAAACTGCTACTACTACTACTACTACTACCACTACTAATAATAATAATAATAATAATAATAATAATAATAATAATAATAATAATACCTTTGCAAAATTTGACACGTGTGTACTTTAGGGTTAGTGTCAAGAAAGCGCGACGCTTCAGTGTAAAAATGCAGTCAGCCTATGGTTGCGATTTTATCTTTTGCTTTTTTATTTAAAAAATGTAGGCTACCTAGATCTATAGTAGTACTGTACACTTTACCGTTCGTTAACACCAGCTGCCTGTATTTAATGTAAAGTGGTTATTACATGTGGAGTCAAATGTAACATTACAAAACACGTACTTTCTCATCCCAATAAAATTGGTAGCAGTTTTTGATGAACGTCCTCGGTCTTCAGGAAAAAAATAAACAGACATGCAGAGAGCAGGGTGAAAATAGTCTACAATAGGAACATTTTTTTTAGAAATGACGTGACAACGGAAGCAATAAAGTAGTACAGTATTTCCTATTAAATTTCGAAATATCACATTTATGAATTAGTGTCACTTTTTCGTTAATGGAAAACTACAAAGCAATAGGCCTACGTAATTCAATAACATTATTCACCAGTCTTCATTTTGTTGACGTAACATTATTCTCTCTCTCTCTCTCTCTCTCTCTCTCTCTCTCTCTCTCTCTCTCTCTCTCTCTCTCTCTCTCTCTATATATATATATATATATATATACAGCACGTTTTTAAAAACGTATCCAATATTACAATAAATGTCTATAACATTAGCTTATATTTTAAATACTAAAAACAAATAGGTTGTTTTTGTTCACTTTTTCGTTAATGGAATATTACAAAGCGATAGGCCTATGTAATTCAATATGTTGACGTAACATTATTCACCAGTCTTCATTTTCTTCTAGGAAGCTCTCTCTCTCTCTCTCTCTCTCTCTCTCTCTCTCTCTCTCTCTCTCTCTATATATATATATATACAGCACGTTTTTAAAAAAAACGTATCCAATATTACAATAAATGTCTATATCATTAGCTTATATTTTAAATACTAAAAACAAATAGGTTGTTTTTGTTCATTTGTTACGTTCGTTTTTTTAATATCGATATTGCTACAGACATTAAACAGTTAATTGCACTTTAACTTTCAGAGATGTGAAGTGTCGAGTGGGAAGATAACAATTTGGAGAAGCTACAATGTCTTTAACCAAAATACACGTACAGCAGCCTGTGCCTAATGTCCATTCCACCTGCTTGCTCCAACGTGAACATACTTCAGTTTGATCTGAAGACCGTTCTAATAAATAATCAGTAGGCAAAAAATGCTTGTAGGGTTTTTGTGAGGATAGGTTTTTTTTTTTTTTTCGTTTTTTTAAGACAATATAGCTTTTAATGCAGCTCTGTCATTTTTTTATTGATTGGAGGAGTAATCAAGATAAAAAGATAGCTGGGTTAAGAGAAGATCAGCATATCATTACAGATAACAGGCAGTTCATTTGCTGCAGTAGTAATCGTGGCTGCAATAAAGAGTTCATTTGCATGAGATGCTGAGCTTAGTAACAAGAGGACAAAAATCACTAATTAGGATTGCAGTGTCTCCATCTCTTCAAGTACCCTTTAATAGAAGGGATGATGCAGAGACCCCACTTTTATGGAAATTTGAGGAAGGACATAACCATTCAAAATGTGCCGAAAGGAGTGATTATTTTAATAAAATGACTACCGGGATATTAGACTTTTCTACTTCACCTAGACAGACATTGGTTTTCTAATTGATTAACTTCCTATGTCCTTTGGGATAATATATTTGAAGAAGGCAAGAATACATGAGATTAGGCGCCCAGTATAGATTTAATACAAATCAAGAACGGTTGATAATACGAAGAGATCATTATTACAGGTTACAGAAAGATGAAAATAGGTATTGTTCCATCTTACTGCAGTACTATGTTAAAATAAAAATATTATTATTTGCTATTATTATAATTGTTTTGCAAACAATATTCAAGGTTAATCATAATAACGCACTGTAACACTCAACTTTAATAACAAGCAGGAAAGCATATGAAACTGCTTTTATGTTTTTTTTTATATAAATATTCAGAAGTCTATCAACTTTGTATTTGCTTTATTCATTGCAATCTCATAATTTTGCATTAGAAGGTTGTTACCTTCAAAAATAATCCTAATGCGACCCAATTTGAAGTACTGCTGATGTGCATAATTTAAAACATTGTTCAAAAGTGTTGCCAGTGAACACGTACAATTCGGAATAATAATTTGTTGCCATTCTTAGTTACATCTAGTTTTAAATGTGAATTAATCCTGGCATTTGCATTACATTTGTCACCCCCAGCCTTCATTGAATTGAATCTTAAATCCCAAATGTTGCAAAAGGCTGTAACAACTCCACAAAATGATAATAATTATTTTAAGTTCGCAAAACTTAATTGTCGTTTTTTGTTGTTGGTTTTCAAACCGTAAACATAAAAGGGGCTAACATAAACCCATTTGGTTTAGTCTCCGTGATTTAAACCGCAATAGAGAAAATAGCTGTAAAGTTATGCAGAAGTTATTCTTCATCCCTTTTGGCCAGCCCTAATCCCCGAAAACCTCATTCTTTTATAAGAGAACTGTGCCTCTTTTCTTGTTTTTTGCTTTCCATACAAAATAAAGTCAGTCTGTATTTAATGGTTATGGCGGGATGGGAGGGGGATTTTGCAAATGCGAAGCCTTTTGCTCGAGATGTTGCTCGTATACATCGTGTGAGTCTACCAACCCACCACGACCCCATATTCTTCTCCCAGCGTCTGACTCGAATGACAAACTAGCAGATTTTTTAGTACATAGCTGGGAAATGTACTGACTGATAATAGAGATTTCTCTTTCATTTTTTACGCTTGACTTAGTTATTGTTGCTTTTCTTTCCCGTGATTCCTTCAGAGGATTAGCCCTGACTTCCCCACTATGGCGGTCAAAGTGGCCCAAACTCTGGATGACAATTGATGGGGATCAAGGGATTGCCATTCTGTGCCTAAGAACTGATTTGTGCCAGAGAAACTCATCAAGCCGAGGAATAATAAAGGCAATTGTGGGTAAGAAATGTATTCAGCTAAAGTGGATGCTCCCAAATAGCCTTTATCACTCACAAAAATAAAAATAACGCCCTACAAATTAATGGCTTTTTAACAGATTAGCAATCCTGTCCATCTGAGAGTTTATTCTTTTTATTTGCTACCCGGTGGGTTTATAAAGATTAGCTTGTCAACTGTGAAAGACATGCATTAAGTAAAGTAAAAATTGTAACAATTGTAATAGACAATATGCATATTCAGTATATATTCCATGTTCTGAAGAGCTTTAAATAATAGGAAGCATATAAGAACTACACAGTTGGAATCTTAAGGGGAATTGTGTTTGGGTTACTTAAACAAACTAAGCATACAAGTGTCTATTTTACTGGTAGCTTAGTGGTACATGCCGACCAGAGCTGGTGAGTTGGTGGTTTTTAGAGGGTCGTGATGGTTCAGGTACTTTTTAATAGGTCATAAAAAAAAAAATCCTTCACTAAAAGTTATAGTCAACTATACTCCAAAATTGATATACTTGCTGTAAACATTTATAAATATTTGTATGTGCACATATATTTAGCCTATGTTTTTAAATATGACAGGCCATATTTATATCCAACGAAAATGTCCTAGCCAGAATGTGAAGTTAATTTTCATGGCTGTAGATGTTGTGTTCTCTGTAAACTGGGTGGCTCTCGCAGGCTATGTCTGTGAGCACAGACTGGGGATAATTACAAAACACGCAGCCAGCAGAAGCAGCACAAAGAAAGCTTTGACTTCATCACTGCTGGTCGCCTCCAAAGATGGCATAGCTCAGATACTGCTGGCCCAGCTTGCCTCGATCACTTCTCATTGCTCATCAAACAAGAGCCAGAGACGTCTTGTTTCATAACAAGACACGAAGCTGACTTCTTTCAGCTCTACTGAACTGAAAATAAAAAGTCGCTGACAACCAATAACTAAACAGAACTGGGAAGGGTGTGGGGGACTGTGCAGTGTGTGTGTATGAGTGGAAAACAAAGTTGTGCCAGGCAATATTACGACACAAAACTACACACCGAAAGTTGCTTATTTTGTCCAGACTAATCAAACTAATCGAAACTGTCAGGAAAAGACTTTTCTTATTCTTCTCATTCATCAGGGTCACTCAGTTTAAATACTCCTCAATATGAACAAGATGAGACCTTGATAACTGTTAGGACATATTGCTCTTGTCTTGATGAACTTGTAAGATCATAATGAACACACTGTATATATTTTCTTGTAAATACACTAGTGGTACTTTTTTTTAGCAACAATATTACTAGCCTACATAAATCTGTTATGTTTGCTTTTATACAAACACATATTTTATCACACAATTACATATATTTTTTTGTTGTTGTTTAATTGGCATATTTTCATTAATGTACAATTAATATATTGTAAAATCGTTTGCTTAAAATATAAATGATCTGTTCGTGTATTCAGAAATGTCCAAAGTTGTTCTACAGGTTCGAGCTTTTGATAGCCTGATACAACACAACTTTAGCTTTGTTGGTCTTGTTGTGGGAGTGCCTTTAACGTGGTACCCCCTTTTAAAATAGCCCTATACCTCCTTGTTAGTGGCCAGCTCTGAACTTTTGAAGAGCATTTTTGTGTCATTCAGGGCTCATTCACTTCGATTCTTTTGTAGGACTTTCTTCTTTTCAGTTCTCAGTGTGTTACACCAATTAAAGGACGACGTGCTGTAAATGTAATGGCCCGAGGAGTGATTGTTTTTGACAAGCAACAAAACACATAGATCCACCCCTTAGATTAGGCAGTTGAAGGGGAGGTTCATGCCGGTCAGTTGACTGAATGGTTCATGAACTGTAATTCTGGGACTGTGTGAAAGAAAGGTCCCTTTCTGAAAAGGGAGCCAGCAGCATCTAATGGGATGAATGGCACTATTGGACTGGCCATGTCATAAGAAAAATAGATGTCAGTCAGTTCCTTGCACGATATCAAACATACATGGTGATAAAAATAAAGTTTGACTTCAATAACCAGTTATTGCAAAATTAAATTAAATGTGTCAGTGTTTTCGTAAACCTAAAATAAGTAGAAACAAATGCGATGTAAACAATACAAATATATATTTAAACAAATGCGATGTAAACAATACAAATATATATTTTTATAAACTGTGAAATGTGCTAACGCTTACAACATAATGGTTCTTTTTGAAAAATGTAACAAAATACAATACAATATTTTTTATATTAATAAACTATATCTGTTGATACTGATAACAGCATTCAGTCTAACAAATAATACTTCAGTGAAGTAGCAGCAAGGATAAGAAGGCAGGTGTATTCAACGAGTGATTATACAAATGCACTTGAGGAAATACGATTGGTAATTGCATGAAGCATTTACCATGCAAACTGTGAAGGTGCTTTGATATGTCAACAAAATATTTAGGCCATGTTTAAAAAAAAAACCAACAAAAAAAAAAAAAACACCATACCCAAAGTTAAATCCTGGTACAGAAAGTGAGTTGTTTTTTGTTTATTAATAATTTTGTGCATTTAGAACAAAATAAAACTTCATTTTATACATGTAGGCAATATACAAGTTTATCATTAAAACGGTAATGGATTCTCAAGTTATTATGAAACCTGAAACATCTTTTCCAAATGGTCTTTGGGTTTAATCTAGGCTAGAAGCTGTTTTCATTCAGGAATAAACGTGTCAATTTCTGAAATTGTTTTTGGATTTATTAGAAGTGCTGGAAATAGAGATATCAGTTTTGCCCTGTGTATCTACTAATTCATTTTAACCTCAAAACAGAGACAAACCTGTTTTGGAATTTAGATATCATTTTTGAAGTGTCACTTCATCAACATACAGGCTACTTGACTAAAGCTTTCAAAAGGTAGTAGTCTATTGTATTACAGTACATGGTCCAGAGATACTTTGTGTCATATAAATTGCCTTTGGGTTCTTTGTATTTTATCCAGGGTGAGATGTTTGCTTCACATCTCTGAAGGTGAGAGCATTCAAACTTTTTCAATTGATATCCATTTGAAGATGTTGGAATAAAATGTGTTACTATAATGCAACACAGTTATATTGATTAATATGTCTTTAAGTACAGTCATAGTATTAATGGGTCCCATGCACGCACTTCAACAGATGAAATGTCAATTTACAGTACATTTGTTTTTTTGTTATGTTGGTTTTCAAAGTGATTCTGAAGGATTGTGCACATAGATTTATAGTGCTATGTAGTCTTTGTAAAGGTGCTATGAATGCTGTTTAGCGTCCAACAAAGTGATATGAAACTTTCTATGTTTTTAAAAAAGTAAGTGTTATTAATTACAAGTCCACTATTCATTTAAAGATGCAATTATATATTATTTTTAAGCACTTACTAAAAGTAGAATATTAAAATAAAAGTTGAATAAAATACAAAAAGATACTTTTTTTGTATTATCAGATATTATCTTTCAATTCCGTTTCATTTTAACAGTTTACATTGGGTCAAGCAAATGCTCAATAGCAGTTTTATTTCTAGTATAATGGTGCTTTCCTTCCAGATAACCTTTGCCCAGAATACATATTTATATATGACTGTCAGCTGTATACCTACATTTAGCTATTAACAAAGATTACAATCATTATTGCAGATGGCATAGTTGAGGCAGCATCAAAGGGTTAATTATATGAGTACAAAAGCAACTCTTACAATTAATCAGATAACATCTGGAACTTGGCACAAGAACAGTTGCAATTATAACACAGTGTGCAGTTATCCCTTACAGCACATGCAGTAGTGTATTACTTCAAACGTTCTCTTATATTTCTTAAATATGTTATAATAGCATGATCAAGTCAGACCAAGCTCAGTTTGTACATAAAAAGACATGTGCGGTGCTGTGCAGTCCCCAGAGTTAGATACTAGGAAAAGGTAGCTGCATCCTACAATAAGCGCTAATTAACTGGATGTGCTAATTTATTTGCAGGTTTTCTATGAAACTCATCATTATTTTGACTGAAGTAGCTTTAATACAAAAAAGTTCAACAAACACTCAATTAATACATCTTTTTTTAAAATTACCTAATGTTAAGTGCTACCATGGAAAATGCAATGTATATGCAGAATAGCTGGTGGGTTGCACAGTAAATATTCTTACCGCTCTAAAAGTGTATCTTTGTTAATAAGTTTTTCTTATTAATTTTAAAAGTCAAAGAGCGCTATTTTGAGGCTTAAGAATGAGATCAATTAAACAATTGTACTGATATAAAGAAGCAGCTTGGTTGCAGGAAGTAGCTGTTGAATGTTTGTTCTGAGTAGTTTCTTGTTAGTTTATACAGTTTGAACCTTCGTCTTTGCACTTTGGCCTTTTTTTAATTATGAACAACAAAAATCGCATTGGGTGCAGTAAATAATGAACTCCTAAATTAAAGATGTTTTTTCCACCACTTAATCCAAAAAGCGCTACACAAATAGTGTTTATCCCCTAATAATTATTTTATCTTGAGGCAGTGGACAACAAACTGCACACAAAAGCAAAGTTATAGTTTTAAAAGGAAGCTAATTTGTAAATCGAGAGAAAGCTCTCTCTCTTTTGCTCTCATTCCCTCTCTCTCCAAAAGAAAGGAGCTGGAAGGATTTGGCCGAGATTGAGTAATGTTAACTTTGAATGGCTCCTGTAGCTTTAGGGCAGTGTGCCTCTCTCCCTCTGAGCCTTTAGGTTCTCTGCACATTACATCATGCTGAAAGTATGCCATATACCCTGAGAATCAGACCTGTCACAATTGGCGGCTATTTCATTAAACTGTACATCGCTGAAACCCATACTTTTCCCCCCAAATCCACTCTTTTTAGTGGGGCATTGTTGGGAGGGTCTGATCAAAACTGTCGCCCGCCAACCATAGGCTTTCTGTAAATTCAATAAGGCCACCTTAAAGATTTTCCTAATTAATGGATGACATCTTTGGCTGGATGAGAGGCGAGGTATTTTGCTCCAACTTCTTCTTTGTTAACCTCCTAATTAACTTTCGTAGGTCACCCAGGTCTCCCCAACCTTAAAGTGAAGAGGTCCTTTGTGCTAGGAGTTGTAAACTTACTTTTTTGCCTGGGTACTTAAAAGGGAGAGCGACTATATGCACAGAAAATATCCTATTTAAAGTCTTTGTGACTGAACTGCGTGTACATGTTCCAGAGTGCAATGCTTTTAAATAAGCATTTATAGTCCCCTTTTCTATGGGACAATATACAGTGGTTATGATTTATAGTGAATGAAATAAAATAGAATAAAAGATAGCATTATGTTCTTTGAACTAGGTCTAAGAAGAGGACATATACTGTGTGCATGCGATTTATTAGTTTTATGAAAAGGCAACACCAGTGTCAGATGAGGTCAGTTTCAAAACGTTTAAGCTGGGAGTTACATAGCTACAGAAGTAAAAGCAACAGAAATATATGGCATGGGTGCATACATTCCAGATCAATGGTAAAGAAATATATCTGAAATATATTTGATTTTATTTCAGATTTATTTAGAAATATATGCAGTCTCTGCTAAATAAAAATAAACATATTTCAAGTATATCTTACATAAATGCAAACATATTTAAGACATTCCTTTTTAAAAAATATATATATATTTAAAAATATATTTGAAAAAGGGAAATATATTGTAAATATACCTGCAGGTTTACATCTTCTTTAATAATTAACATAGCTTATGTCTTGCACATATGGGATTACTGCTAGAGTTCTTTATTATCTCCTGTAGAGGATGCATATCTCCTTTGATATGGTAGAACTGTGCGGATGTAGGAAATGTACATATATAATTATGTCAAAGTAGAAAATCGTGATTCCAATTCTATTTTTTGACTGAAGTAGCTTGATATTATTTTTCACTTTAGCACATTGATGAAATTCAGAACCTGGTTGTTAATGATACCTGTCAGTTTGTGTATCACACATATACTACTAAGTACATAGTGATTTGACTTTCTCATGGTAGCTCATTTTGTATTTATAGACACTATGGAGATTTGTGTTACTGATATGCTTCTTTATTTAATGGCCAAATGAATGACTGTGGTACATTGGATTATCTTTAGTGAGTTACTGACTTACCCTTTCATTGCATTTCATTGAGTATACTGGACAGTGGATTAAATTGCCAAGACAGGTTATTAAAGAGTTCTTCGTAAGAGGTGCTTGAATTCTTTTCATGCTAATCATTTTGGTGAGGTTTGCTGTTTGCAAAGTAGGGTTAAAAAAATAATGGAACAAACAATATTACCCCAGGAAAATTAAAAATAATAAAAAATGCATTAAAAAAACAAATAGGCCACACCTTCAAATTTGTGAATAATATTAAAATATATTTTCTAGTTAAAACATGTAAATACTTGAAGTCCCATTCTTCAAGGTGTGCTATACTGTAGCTCTATTATAAGTTTAAAGTTAATTTAAAACAAAAACTTTCTAGCCTATTGTACGTATTGCTTGACATTTGCTATCTCTTATGAAATAAGGTGATGAGATGTACAGTATATGACAGCAACTAATGTAAAACCTTGTCAGTATTACTGATCAGCTCAGTAAAGTGGTGCACTTGTCTCAGACTCCAGTCTCAGAGGACCATCAGAGCATACAGCCCTGTAGCATTTGCTAAATCTGGAAATTTTACCTTCAGATATTGTGGATCTCTGTACTGGAACTTGGTACCTGCTCTCAGAAACCCCTGAATCTGACTGCTCACCTTCAATATGTATGCTTATCTGCACTCATCATTAGTGTTTTTAAATTTATATTAAAATATTAGAAAAATCAGCTTACCTGGAATCAAATAAGCATTACTCAGATTACTGATTGTTAGACGTATTTAATGGAACCTGGATTGGATTTTGCTAAAGATTAAGTGTCTTAAGTGTAACTTCTTTATTTTTTACTGTTCTGTTACCAGGGTGCTCTTTCTTTTCATTTACTTTCATTTTGCTGTTCACTGGGTGGCGCTGGTGCTTGCTCATAAGATGACACTTTGGCTGATGTAGCCTGCATTATATATGTCTATGGCAGGCAACAAGAACTGTGGAGCAGCTCTTGAAATCGGCAGACCACTCTGAATGATTGCAAACACCATTCAAAGGAAAGAGAACACAAACAATTGCTGTTTCATTTCTTTATTTAATTTATAACACACACACACACACCATTTTTCGCTGTGTTTCTTTTTATTATAGTTTGGCTGATTGTAAAGTTATGGGTGGTCAGTAGTGAGACACCAAAAAAAACTTGGAATTGTTTTCAGCTTTCCTGTGTCTCTGTGGTTGTTGGAATTCTTGCAACAGAATGGTGATGTATAGCAAAATATGCAAGCAAGAGTTTTTTTGTTTTTGGTTTTTTTTTTAAGTGTGAGCCAAATATCAACCCATCAAAACATGACCTTCACAATATGCACAGTGGAATATTAAAGATTTAAAACACAAATATCCTCACAATAATGTATTTGTTAATTTTATCCCACCTGTAACAATATTCTGCAACTATTGGAGCCACAGAATGCTAAATATTGTGCAAGTACTACAGGCATTTTCCAGCACTGGATACTTTCTCAAAAACGTCAATATTTTGACTCAAGTGTCAAATCTGCACAGTGCACCCATACTCAGTTTGAATAGTTATACCAGCACCATGTGTCCGTGTGTGTGTGTGTGTGTGTGTGCTTAAATGTGTCTTGAAAAGCATCAGCATTGTCACATACTGTTTTACCCACTAAACAGAATATGTTATGTGTTCAGTGCAGTTATTAACCCTGATCGCATGACTGTATATCCTTGGGCTTGTTGGTATTAAAATGAGATTAATGAATGGGCTCTCAGGAATGGACAGCATCGGGATGAGAAAACACTGTGGCAATAATGATGTTTCTGACAATCATTCACTAAGAACCTGGGAACATCGGACCAGCTTCTGGTTGGCAGATGCCAGGATCAGCCATCATTAGAATGCCTTAACTTCATTACCTGCTCTTTTGAAATGAGAACAATGGGTACTTATAAGCACCAGGATAGCAGAAATTCTCCAATGCTGATGTAACAGAAAGGCTGGGACATGGCTAACAGTCTTCTTGGGAATATTTATGTAGGGGGATGAAAAGGTTACTGCTGATGAAATCCCTTCACTGTGTAATTGCTGAAGGAAGGGGGTTTGATCAAAAAATTAAAACCCCAGCCATTCACAGTGCTCAGTTTTCTGTAAATGAGTTGCCACTTGAACATTAATATTTTTCAATTTACATTTTTTTCACTTGTGTACTTTACAGTAGTGTCGCAGTAAAAAAAAAGGATGCTAAATGTGTCAGTGACCTTGACATAGACCTCTGACACAATATGTCTTCCATATTCATGTGAGTTT
This sequence comes from Polyodon spathula, assembly GCF_017654505.1. Taxonomy (NCBI): domain Eukaryota; kingdom Metazoa; phylum Chordata; class Actinopteri; order Acipenseriformes; family Polyodontidae; genus Polyodon; species Polyodon spathula. Next base: position 60,501,600 of record NC_054539.1, read on the forward strand.
TTTAGGTTTGTGTATGATGAAAACAGCACATTTTGAGATATTTTCAAGAGTTTGAAAAGAAAAGGTAAAGTTTTTTATTTCAGAATGGCTTGAACATGGCTGAAGATTTCCACAAGACTCAGAATTACTCTCCTTTGTATATTAAGAAGACTCCAAGAACATAAATGTTGATAAGAATGCCATCAAAAGTGTTTGTGGAATTTCTAGTGGGAATTAACATTGGAGCACAGCAAACTAAAATCTTAAACTACTCAATAATTTTTACACACAAATTCAACTGCCACTTTCTTCCCTCCGTTTTATTAAAATGTTGTATTTGGAAAAACAGAGAGAAGAAGCATGTTAATAAAGGACTATTTGAAAGACTGAAGATTCCAGCAACTGCTAGTGACCAGCGAAGATCTGAAAATCATATATTAATTGACCTCTTACTAGATCGCAAACATGAAATTAAATTCCTGGACAAGGTTTAAGGTAAATAGGGTTATTTAGGAGTACAACTAACTGTTGATTTTTGAACATTTTTCATTTTTTAATGGATCTATATTTGTTGAGCCGGCTTAACCAGCTGCTCGACCAGCTGAAACCAGCAAACCACCAGGTCTGACCAGCATACTCCAGTGCTAGTCACTGCTGGAATTTCTTTAGCAGGCATGTTAGTATATTAGGAATACAACTAATAGGCTGTAGTTACCCTCAAGTAAACAACTGGCATTGGACTATAATACCCTCAGCTTTTAGGTTTTGCAAAACTTTGGGTATATAATTGTATTACACATACTATTACATGGTGATCGATACAGGTATACCGATTTTGCAACCCCACAAGGACTTAACTTCAGCTTGTCCCCAAGCACCACTCATTTACTAACCTACTGGCGATAGTGGCTTCCACACTGACCTGTCATGAACCCTTGACTTCCAAGACAGTGACATATCTTGGAGGTGAAGCCATACAGTCTTTAAAGGCGGTTTTGTAACTGAGAATAATTGGGGGACCACAGGGCAAGGACTCCCTCATCTGTCCAGCACTCTGGATAACACACACATATTTTTTAGGTAGGGTTCCCAAAACCTCTCACTTAAAACAAATGTTCTTACTTCTGTTTCTTCGGCCACAATGCTACAGGTTTGGAACTTAAGTGACCTCACATGGTGTTCTATGTGTAGGACTGAACATGAGTTATGAGAAGATAAAGGGCTTGGGGGGGGGGGGGGGGGGGGGTCCTATGCAGGAAGTAAACCTGTAGTGTTGTGGCAGGAAACTTGGTGTCAACTCATTTAAAATACAGATAAAGTCCGAAACCAAATACATCAACAACACATTTAGTATTAAGACATGTTATATTTTTAAGGCTTAGAATAAACTTATTATGTTTGCAACCTAGAGTTTGGTTAATTTGTAAGCTTTTGACATGCCCTCGGATGTTGTAGATTTATAGATTGTGTATCTATATCTGTGTTAAAGCAATTCGATGTTTCAGACTTGCTGTCAGATAATCTGACATTAAGCATGTAATGACATAATTAAACTCAAGATGATGATTTTCTTAAGATTATTTATGGATTTGGCCAATAGTAAATGCAACAATTCCCACTTTCAGATCATGCTGTGTTTGTTTGACTCAAATGCTATTGATGGAATCAGTGGCATTGTAAAAGCAGCTGGTTATCCAATTAATATGATTACGCCAACAAAAAAATGCAATAGAAACCTATGCCAGAATTGCATGCAAACATGCCGGCTGCTTTTCAGAGCAAGCATGAGCAGAAACCTTATTATCGCAAACACAATTCTGTATCGGGGAAACCATTTTTTTTTTTTGTCACATTATAAGAGCAGCTTTCGTGTTAACTATCCTGTTCCCATGCCTAGCTATAAAAAAAGACATCCTTGGGGTTTTGTTTAAAAAAACAAAAAAACCCAAAACGTTTTTCTTTTTAGCATACAGATGGTTATACATTAAATTCTATATTGTATGTCTGTGTCTTCTTGAGAAAGGAGTAAAGGTTGGCGTTCTAGCAGCAGGAATCAGTTACCAAATCAGACTGATTTCAAAGCCGTAACTGATGGCATTCCTGTATATTTGAATATTAATAACTACCTAAACAGAGTGGGCCCAGCAGCTTCCAACAGGTGCAATCTTCACCACTCCTTGAAAGGGTTCTCTTTTCTCACTAACACTCATTACAGACAAAAAAAACCTAAAGTACAAAGTTAGTCGTCCTTAAAGTCCGAGTCACTTTCCAGAGCTAAAACATGGGCTGATATTTTTCCTCTTGAAAAAGAAGTTGACTTTTGTTTCGAGTTTGTGAAAAGTGGGAATCAGGACCTGAACAATGGGACTCCCCACAGAGCTGGCTGAGTGGAGCCATCTCGAATCAGTCAGCCAAGTCACCAATTAATCCGCTCTTTGTCAGCCCAAAACCACAAGCAGCACATCAACACATTTGGCCATTGTTCAGACCTTCATGCAACGGGATTTACCCTTTCCAACAGCCAGTTTTGTCCAAAATAGTTCGAGCGGAAGTTTCTCACTGACAATTTGCTCCAAATAGACAGATCTGCCAGCATCAACCTGGAATTACAGCTTCCACAGCCTCACTTTACTGCAGGTGAATCACTGTTGGGAAACAAGAGAGTGATGCCATGTGACTTTGGGTAAAATACCTTCTGTTGTGCATCCAAAACTACATATACATTTCGGGGCTGATGCAGTTTGTCCACAGACAGAAATCAAGGATTTATCATACTGTATAACTATCATAGACAGTCTTTCAATGCTAGAGACTGTCTATGTGTGCAAAGACAAAAAAAGTAAATGATATATATATATATTAGGGCTGTCAATCGATTATAAATTTTGATTGGTTAATATATGGCCATTAGTTGAATAATGACGGTAACAATATCATAGTGGCTGAATTTGGTCTTTTTAAAAGCATTTGTAGTATTATTTTAACTTAGTAACACATTTTCACAGAACATTGGCTGTTTACATAGCTATGTACTTGGCTTCCTGTACTTCTGCATCTAGCAGAACCTGAGGCACCAAAGAGATTAAGCCGTTCTGAATCTTGTTAGAGGTACCCGAGAATACTGTGGCTATTGACAAGTGATTACTTAACATGCTGTCGTAATCAGAAATCAGAGAAAGTAATTCCACATAATTACCTCGATTCAAAGAATTGGTGTCTTCATCAGTTCAATTATTTATGGTGTATACTTTATATATTTTCTGAGAAAATTCCTGAAAATTGATTCTTAACCAAATCCACTACAATGTCTCTGTTGTCTTATGACATTTTTTTAAATGAATTTGAAATATTACTTTGAAGTTCTCAATAATTGTCTCTATAATAAGCAAAATCATGCGAAATTTAGCTATGCTTACACCTAACCTAACATATTTATGTCCCGCCTCTTCTCACTTATGATTGGACAGCTGTAAAACCAGGGCAGATTTTTGACTTTCCCATTGGTTAAGCTTCCAATTATGTCCTGCCTCTGTTCACTTATGATTGGACACCTATATAACAAGGGGCAGATCTTTGACTCACCAATTGGTTAAACCTAATAAAGACGCTCAACTGTTTATGTCCTGCCCCCGGATCACTTAAGATTGGACTGCAGTGGAGAAAATTGTTGATTTTATTTTATATACAAAAATAGAATTGCATAACATTGATAACATTTTATAACATAACATTTTAAAAATATTAATCTGTGATCCACTCTTTAGCTGATTAATCTATTAATCGGAGCAGCCTTATATTTAATATATTTATATATTTAAACCTTTTGTGTAAAGCCAATAACACACACACACGATGCTTTCAAATTAGACCTTACATGTAGAATCTACACAAACTACTCAACACTGATAAAGTTAAAAAGATGTATATAGAATATAAATATGTAAGATTTACAGAGAAAAATAGATTAATCTCAGATGCATAAGTATTTATTCCCTTTGCTACTGCAGCCCTAAATAAGCTCAGGTGCAAATGATTTGTTTGAAAGGTCACAAAATCAGTGAAATTGTTTCAGCCTGTGTGTACCCAAAGTTGTTTAACTTGTAGATAATTTCCCTCAGGCATATAAAGACTTTCAAGCTGCAACTCACATAGTGATCCAACAAAGCAACCATGAAGACCAAGGAGCTTTCGAAACAAATCAGGGATAAAGTGGTAGAGAGGCACAGAGCAGGAGAAGGGTTAGGGCTAGGGTTAGAGATCTGTAAAGTTCTGTGTCTGAATTGGAAGTCAGTGTTCACTCATCAACAATAAGCCAGTCCCTACACAAAGTTGTTCTGTATGAACGTGTGGAAAGAAAGAAGCCATTACCCCAAAAGCCTCATATTAAAGCATGTATAGTTTGCGAAAAAGCATGTAGATGATACTGCAGACATGTGGAAAAAAGTTTTGTGGTCAGACGAGACAAAAAATTAACTTTTTAGTCTAAATTCCAAGTGTTACGTCTGGCTCAAGCCCGACACGGCACATCACCCAATCAACACCATCCCAACTGTCAAGCATGGTAGTGGCAGCATCATGTTATTGGGATGCTTCTCTTCAGTAGCAACTGGGAAGTTTGTCAGGATAGAGGAGAGAATGGATGGGCAAAGAACAGGTGAATCCTTGAGGATAAACTGTTTGAGTCCAGAAGCACAAAGCCAAAGCCACACTGGAGTGGTTGAACAAGAAGAGAAATAATGTTCTTGAGTTGCTCAGTCAAAGTCCTGACTTGAATCTAATCGAACATTTATGGCGAGACTTGAAGATTGCTGTCCATCGATGTTCCCCAACAAACTTATCGGAACTGGAGCAATTTTCCTGTGAAGAATGGGCAAACATGTCAGAATCCTAATGTGCAAAGCTAGTAGAGACCTATCCAAAAAGACTGAAAGTAGTAATTGCTACAAAAAGTGTTTCTACCAAGTACTGACTCAAGGGGCTGAATACCTATGCAACAGGTATATTTCATTTTGTATATTTTCTTTGCAAGTTTTGTTGACATTTAACCTCTTCCTCAAATAAGTGTTCAGTTTAACCACTACAGTTTTGAATAAAAAAAGTTTGTTTGAAAAACTGTGCATAGATTATTTGTAATTCAACAAAATGTGACATTATTGGTAGGGGGTGAATACTTCTGCAAACCACTAATACACACACACACACACACACACACACACACACACACTCCCTTCACAATATTGTGCACAGAGACCCCTGTGGTTATACAACATTGTGCCCAGATAACACCTCTGTGGGACACTCGCAATATGAGCGTTGTTCCGAATGAACCGATTATAAACGGGGGAGGGGTGGGGGGCAACACGGGACACAACACATAGCTGACTAAAATACAAAATAAAATAACTCCCTCTCTATAATGCACATATAGTGAAGCAAAAATGCAGCTTTCTGTGAATTAACCATGCATAAAGCACCATGTAATCAACGCTAGATTTGTTACAAAAAAAAAGAAAGGTAACATTCCCACTCATGGATCATTTTAATTAGCAGTTTTTAAACTATAAATAGCCTGACTGAACAGCGGTCTGGAGTTCAGTTCGAAGCGACACACAGGCAAATCAAGCTTGAGACCGAGAGTGGGCCAGGCGAGGGGAAGAGGGAATGGGCTCGCCCCAGGTTCGGCTGCCAGAGCGGGGCTGAAGTGAAGCTGAAGTGTCTCGTCTCCCGTAGAAAGCTGCAGCTCCTCTCACAGCAAAAAAGTAAATACATTAGGAAGAAAAGCAAATGCTGAATAAGATGTCTGTTTTATAAAGTGCCAGTGCAGCTTTTCTTCAGTTCAGATACTGTATCAAAAGGGAGAGGCAGAAACAGAAGTTAGGCTGTTCTTACTGACAGGGGGCTATATTTATATAACTATGTCTGATACAGCATAAGTAAATAAATAGCAGAAATACATAACAGAAATGTTTCTAAAGTTCATACTGTGTACAATAGTTATAAAAGTTTTTTTGGCATCCAGCTTTCCTTGCAGACTACTGCATAATCCAGTTTACATCTCAGTGATCAGATTTGTTTACATCGTCGAGTCATAAAACAATGTGTTTTAATCACCATTTTAGTGTTTGGAACATCTTTCTGTTGTCCTTTTACTCAGTTGTGCACTGGGGCCTCCCACTCCTCTTTCTATTCTGGTTAGAGTCAGTTTGCGCTGTTCTGTGAAGGGAGTAGTACACAGCATTGTACGAGATCTTTAGTTTCTTGGCAATTTCTCGCATGGAATAGCCTTCATTTCTCAGAACATTTCTCTGGACATTTTGAGCCTGTAATAGAACCCACAATTGCTGATGCTCCAGATACTCAACTAGTGTAAAGAAGGCCAGTTTTATTGCTTTTTTTTGTGCTAACATAATTAAAAAAGGGTTTTATAATGATCAATTAGCCTTTTGAAATGATAAACTTGGATAAGCAAACACAACGTGCCATTGGAACACAGGACTGATGGTTGCTGATAATGGGCCTCTGTACGCCTATGTAGATATTCCATTACAAATCAGCCGTTTCCAGCTACAATAGTCATTTACAACATTAACAATGTCTACACTGTATTTCTGATCAATTTGATGTTATTTTAATGGACAAAAAATTTGCTTTTCTTTTGAAAACAAGGACATTTCTAAGTGACCCCAAACTTTTGAACGGTAGTGTGTGTATATATATATATATATTAATATATATGTGGGTGGTTGTGGTATGTATGTATGTGATGGCACCGTGCTCACCCTAGTCACTTGACAATATAGATAAAATATTAATATATATATATATATATTAAATATATATGTATGAATATACATATACCTTAATATATATATAGGATATATATATATATATAATATATCACCTATATATATATATATATATATATATATATATATATATATATATATATATATATATATATATATATACTATAACTAGATCACTTCACTATGGAAGTGACTGGGGTGAGCACTTCTATTAAACTTGCTGCGTTCTGACACGATAAAAGGGATTGAATGAACAAGGAAGTCTGGGACACAAAGATTCAATTCTTGGTTATCACATCTTTATGATCTGGATAGCTAATAGATGATACTTTTTAACAACCATATTTTTTAGCACGGTACATAGTCCTTACCTTTTTATTCTGGTTGATCTTTCTTGTCGAGTTCAAATCTTTCATTTTAATGACTAAAAATATGCCACTATATACCTAACAAAAACATTTTTAAACTATGAGACATTTCAACACCAACAAAATTTTTATTTAAAGTCATTTATAAAATAAGGTTTCCAGTCTCTGGGTTAAATTAACCCTTGGAGTCCTTTTCTGTTCTTGATTAACAATAATTCAACGCACCATTTTAGGCATAAGAGCAGAGCAATGGTCCAGTACTAGAGATGTATTAACTAGCTATAACAGAATAGCTGATTAGTAACTGTGAATACATCTAAATCTAAACAAATTTAGTACTGAATTTAAACAAAAACAGTGACCGCCCAGACTGTATCCATTCAATTCTGTTTTGCAAAGGAGTTATCCGGATGTTTTTTTAAATCTACATACAGCATGTACAATATACAGTTTTGATAGCATGGTGAATTAGCCTAATATATTCTTCAATATCAATCCATAGGGGATGGAGATGTGAATGAATGAGAAAACCAAAATGCGTGGGAAATTAATGCACCGTCACATCTCTAATTGGACCTAAACCTAACCTTAACCTTTACCCTCACTCTTATGTATGTAACCCTAATGCCATGCAAATATATCACAGAATATGGAGGGCTGGTTTTGAAATCGTTTTAGGTCACTTCTAAACCCATCGGATTCCTACCTAAAAGAGCTTTACTTGGTTGATTATTAAGAATTAATTTGTTTTAAAGGAGCCACTTTGATTAAACACATTGTTACTTTCAAATGTATGTCAGACTGTATTTTTTCTTATTCAAAGGTGACTTTTAACACACTTATTAATTATGACAGATGCGCAAACACAGTGTCTTAAGTAAGTGAGCTGCTCAGAACAGCTCAGTGAAAGAACCCACTGTTCCACTCCTTCTGAGCATTTCAGAGAGCTGCAGAGCAGATTTCATTGGTGATCCAAGTGAGCATTTTTTAAGAGTGAGACTCTTCGAGCCAATTAATTAACGTGCACCCAAAATATATAAAATATATATATATATATATATATATATATATATATATATATATATATATATTAATCTTAAAACGAGTTTTTTATTTTTCTTAAAAATATTTCCCAACATAAAACCAATGTCATCATATAATAATTGATTTTGAGTTTAAGTGTTTTAAAATAAAATATCAACAGAACGAAATTTCAATGTACAATTTGTAATTCAGTAATATGAGAGAATTGGTCAGGGGTCTGAATACTTTTGCAAGGCACTGTATATATACACACAGTGCCTTGCAAAAGTATTCAGACCTTTCCTATGGTGTCCCATTTTGTGAAATTACAAAATGATGCATACACATTTTTTTAAACTTAATATTTTATTCAAAACTTGAATGTTCAAACTTAAGACTTCTAAGGGTAAGATAAGTTACAGTAAATGTCAGTAAATGTCAAGTTGATTGTATAAGTATTCAGACTCGTCAACTCAATATTTGGTGGAAGCACCTTTGTCAGCAATTACAGCCGCAAGTCTTTTTGGGTAAGCCTCTACCAACTTTGCACACCGGCCTTGTGCAATTTGTGCCAATTCTTCTTGGCAGATTTGCTCAAGCTCTCTCAAGTTGCTTGAGGATCGCTTATGGACAGCAGTTTTCAAGTTTTTCCACAGATTCTCAATAGTATTCAAATCAAGACTTTGACTGACCACTCAAGGACATTCACTTGCTTATTTTTAAGCCACTCCAGTGTAGCTTTGGTCTTGTGCTTTGGACCATTGTCCTGCTGAAAGGTGAATTTTCACCCCAGTTTTAAGTCTGAAACAGATTTTCCTCTAGTATTTGCCTGTACGTTGCTCCATCCATTTTTTCTTCAATCCTAACAAGCCTTCCAGTCCCTGATGAGGAGAAGCACCCCCATAGAATGATGCTGCCATCACCATGCTTGACTGTAGGGATGGTGTTGACTGGGAGATGTGCTGTGTTGGGTCTGCACCAAAAGTAACGCTTGGCATTTTGACTAAAAAGTTCCAATTTGGTCTTGTCTGACCACAACACCTTTTGCCACATTTTTGCGGGACCACTCGGGTGCTTTGTTGCAAACTCCATGCGGGCTTTGAGATGAGTTATTTTTAGTAATGGCTTCCTTCTTGCCACCCTGCCATACAGGCTACTTTTGTGAAGTGTTCTGGATATTGTTGACTGATGCACATTTTCTCCCATCTCAGTAGAACAGTGAACTCTGTAGCTCTTTCAAAGTTGTTGTTGGCCTCACAGTGGCATCCCTCATCAATTTCCTTCTTGCCCGGCTGCTCAGTTTGGAGGGATGGCCTCAGAGAGGCACCTTCCATTTCTTGATGATTGAGTGGACTGTGCTCACAGGGATATTCAGAGACTTCAATATTTTTTTGTACCCTTCTCCTGATCTGTGCTTTTCAGTGACTTTATCCCTGACTTGCTTTGAAAACTCCTTGGTCTTCATGGTTGTGTCTTTGCTTGGAATTCACTACCTGTCCAAGGAACCTCACAGAGACAGGTGTTTTTATTCTGAAATCATGAGAACCACTAATATTGCACACAGACAAAGGCCTTTCAATTAATTGTGCGGCTTGTTAAGGTCATTTTGTTTCACTTGAATTAATTTAGGTTTGCCACAGCAAAGGGTTTTAACACTTATGCAATCATCACTTTTCCATTTTTATTTCATATTAATTATCTATTCACTTCTTTCTTTTTGTTTTTGCTTTGAATGTGTGGAGTAGGTTGTGTATATAACACATTTAATTCCTACTTCAAAGTGTCATGACTGCAAGCTTTAAAGCAACAAAATGTGAAAACTGTGAGAGAGTCTGAATACTTTTGCAAGGCAAATAAGCTAATAACAAACACTGTACAACAGGGCCCAATACAAATCTTCTGTGCAACCCGCTTTCTCATTTTTCATATAAAAAGCACCATCCTGTTTTAATTAATACTGCGGAGGGTAATTCAAATAGAAGTGATGCTTCTCATCAACTTAAGTCTCCAATTAATTTCATGAGTCTTCGTCTCCTTTTTTAAATGCACAAACCCGCTGCATTGAGCTTTGTTGCTAGGGAGCTGACGTCACTGCCTTGTGGCTTTTGCTAGTGCATTGCTGCCACACAAGAACACCTCTGGCTAAAATAAAAACTGCTTCAGCAAGGTATTTAATTTGGCTTGTGTTATTGTGAGGTGTGTGCATATATGATAACAGTCTGATATAAATGTTTTGTTTTTATTTGTTTTGTGTATTTTTGTTTGTGATGTGTAGTACAAAATAAAACGAACAGTAATTCTAAGTGCCTATGTATATTGCAGCGAAGGCATGCACAGTTAGATAGTAAAAATGGGGAGCCAACTCCAGGACCGATATATATCCGAATCCGCAGTATAGCAAGGGGTGTGTGTGTGTGTGTGTGTGTGTGTGTGTGTGTGTGTGTGTATATATATATATATATATACACACACACACACACCACACACACACACACACACACACATACACAATGGCTCTCGAAAGTATTCACCACCCTTGGACTTTTCCACGTTTTATTGTGTTACAACATGGAATCAAAATTGATTTAATTAGGAGTTTTTGCCACTGATCAACACAAAAAAGTGCATAATGTCAAAGTGAAAAATAAAATCTACAAATTGTTCTAAATTAATTACAAATATAAAAAAGAAAATAATTGATTGCATAAGTATTCACCCCCTTTGCGATGACACACCTAAATAAGCTCTGGTGCAACCAATTGTCTTTAGAAGTCAAATAATTAGTTGAATGGAGTCCACCTGTGTGCAATTAAGGTGTTTCACATGACTTCAGGTTAAATACACCTGTCTCTGGAAGGTCCCACAGTTGGTTAGTATATTTATTAACAAAAACTACATCATGAAGCCTAAGGAACATTCAAAGCAAATCCGGAATAAGGTTCTTCAAAAGCACCAATTAGGGGTAGGATATAAGAACATTTCCAAGGCATTGAATATCCCCTGGAGCACAGTAAAGTCCATTATTAAGAAATGGAGAGAATATGGCACAACTGTGAATCTATCTAGAACAGGCCATCCTCAAAAACTGAGTATCCGGGTGAGAAGGGCACTAGTCAGGGAGGCCACCAAGAAGCCTATGGCACCAGTCAAGGAGCTACAGTCTTCCACAACTGAGCTGGGATACACTGTGCATACGGCAACAATAGCCTGGGTGCTTCACAAAACTGGCCTTTATGGGAGAGTGGCAAAAAGAAAGCCATTGTTGAAAAAACTCACATCCAATCTTGGCTAGAGTTTGCCAGAAGGCATGTGGGAGACTCTGAGACCAAGTGAAAAAAGATTCTATGGTCTGATGAGACCAAAATAGAGCTTTTTGGCCTCAACGCTAAGCGTTATGTTTGGCGCAAGCCTAACACCGCACATCATCCTGAGAACACCATCCCTACCATGAAGCATGGTGGTGGCAGCATCAGGGCCTGGAAAGCTCGTGAAGATAGAGGGTAAAATGGATGCAGCAAAGTACAAAGAAATCCTGGAGGAAATCCTGCTGAAGTCTACAAGAGACCTGGGACTTGGGAGAAGATTCATCTTCTAGCAGTACAATGACCCCAAACATATAGCCAAAGCCACACTGGCGTGGCTTAAAAACAAAATGATCAATGTCCTGGAGTCCCAGTCAAAGCCCGGACCTCAATCCAATTGAATAGTTGAATATTGCTGTTCACCAAAGGTCCCCAATCCAACTTGACGGAGCTTGACCAATTTTGCAAAGAACAATGGGCAAAAATGGTAGTGTCCAGATGTGCAAAGCTGATAGAGACTTATCCAGATAGACTCCTGGCTGTAATTGCTGCCAAAGGTGCCGCTACCAAATATTCTCAAGAGGGTGAATACTTATGCAATCAATTATTTTCTGTTTTGCATTTGTAATTAATTTAGAACAATTTGTAGATTTTATTTTTCACTTTGACATTATGGACTTTTTTTGTGTTGATCTGTGGCAAAAACTCCTAATTAAATCCATTTTGATTCCATGTTGTAACACAATAAAATGTGGAAAAGTCTAAGGGGGTGAATACTTTTGAGAGCCACTATATATATATATATATATATATATATATATATATATATATATATATATATATATATATATATATATATATACACACACACACACACAGTGCTTTGCAAAAGTATTCAGACCCCTGACCAATTCTCTCATATTACTGAATTACAAATGGTACATTGAAATTTCGTTTTGTTTGATATTTTATTTTTAAACTCTGAAACTCAGAATCAGTTATTGTAAGGTGACATTGGTTTTATGTTGGGAAATATTTTTAAGAAAAATAAAAAACGGAAATATCTTGCTTGCATAAGTATTCAACCCCTGTGCTGTGGAAGCTCCCAGTTTGCAACGATGAAAGAAATTGCCCTAACGAGGACACATTTACCTTATCATTGGCCTCCACCTGTGAACCATTAAAGTTGCTGTCACATTTTCTGGATAAAAACCCCACTGTTGAAGGATCATTAGTAAGGCTGTGAATCTGAAGGAAAATAAAGACCAAAGAGCATTCTACAGAAGTTAGAGATAAAGTAATACAAATGCATAGATTAGGGAAAGGGTACAAAATAATATCCAAGTGTTTGGATATCCCAGTGAGCACAGTTGGATCAATAATCAGGAAGTGGAAGCTGCATCACACCACCCAGGCACTGCCAAGAAAAGGCCGTCCCTCAAAACTCAGTGCTCAGACAAGAAGGAGACTTGTGAAAGAAGCCAGCGAGAGGCCAACAATCACTTTGAAGGAGGTACAGAGTTCAGTGGCTGGGAGTGGAGTAATGGTGCACCAGTCAACCATATCAAGAGCTCTGCATAACACTGGCCTGTATGGGAGGGTGGCAAGAAAGAAGCCGTTACTCAAAAAGTACCATCTGAAAGCACGTCTGGAGTTTGCCAGAAAGCATGAGAGTGACCCATCTGTGATGTGGAAAAAGGTTTTGTAGTCAGATGAGACCAAGATAGAGCTTTTTGGCCAAAACTCAAAGTGCTATGTGTGACGCAAACCTAACACTGCCCATGCCTCAAGACACACCATCCCTACAGTGTAGTATGGTGGTGGGAGCATCATGCTGTGGGGATGCTTCTCATCAGCAGGGACTGGGCATCTTGTTACAATTGAAGGAAGAATGGATGGAGCAAAATACAGGAAAATACTGCAAGAGAGTCTGCTTCAGTCCACTAAAAAACTGAAGCTTGGGAGGAAATTCACCTTTCAGCAGGACAATGATCCCAAGCACAAGGCCAAAGCAACATTGGAGTGGCTCAAGAACAAAAAGGTGAATGTCCTACAGTGGCCCAGTTAAAGTCCTGATCTCAATCCCATTGAGAATCTGTGGCACTATTTGAAAATTGTGGTCCACAAGCGTGATCCAACCAACCTGAACAACCTGCCAAGAAGAATGGGCCAAAATCACTCCGACACTGTGTGCAAAGCTGGTACATACTTACTCCAAAAGACAAAAGCTGTTATTGCAGCAAAAGGTGGCGCTACCAAATATTAATGTGTGGGGGTTGAATACTCATGCAAGCAAGATATTTCAGTTTTTTATTTTTCTTAAAAATATTTCCCAACATAAAACCAATGTCACCATACAGTAATTGATTTTGAGTTTAAGTGTTTTAAAATAAAATATCGAACAGAACGAAATTTCAATGTACCATTTGTAATTCAGTAATATGAGAGAATTGGTCAGGGGTCTTAATACTTTTGCAAGGCACTATATATATATATATATATATATATATATATATATATATATATATATATATATATATATATATATATATATAATTTTGTAGGAATCAATCATTGGAAATTCTGGCATGTGATTGGTTATAACCGCATCACATGACCAAAAATAGATTGAACTATTGCCCAACAACCATACACGACAGAACAACAGTCTAATTTCTGACATGTGATTGGTTCACATCACTGTCAGTCCAAACAACAAGAGAAAATGGCTGAAACCATTTAATAACCTACTTATGGGCCAAAAAAGCTTGCTTGAAGAACAAACTAACAACACTTTTAATCTGCAACCTTGAACATGTGCTGTATGAGTAGGCCTATCATTCTGCTGTGTATCAGGTGGTATGACTGTATGTTTAATAAACATGAAGAAACCATTGGGTATATGTATGCATGTATGTAGGCCTATGTATTTATTAAAACATCCTCCAAACAAAAAAGTATAAACAATTATGCGAGTTTAAGTGAGTGCCTTATGAATAATTGAAACTAAAGCATGAAATGTATAAACATCCTAGCTGTTTTGCATAAAATATTTTTCCAGGATGGTATTTACCTCTAATTAGCAGAAATCCTGCATTCCTTGGTTAAAACGTTTAATGTTCGCATTAAACACAGATTAGGTGACATGTCAGAAAAAAAGCCCAAATAGGGATGGAACACACAGTGTGGAGAAGTGGTATTTCTGCCAGCTAAGGTATAAAATAGGGTGCGACACATGGTATATGGCACCAGACGACCATCAGAGGTAAATAATGGCAAAGATGGACTATTTATTTATTTCTTTGTTGGGAAATGAGTAAACTCCAATCACTGTGTTGCAGTGCAATAGTTAATGATTTCATGCAGATATTAAAGCTGGAATAGGCCTGGTGGACTGGATTAGGTCTTTGTGTATTATCCCTGGTTTAGGTTGTGTCTCATCACATGCATTGATTGCGCCCCTTTTACCGCAGATTTCCTGGTGCTACACATAATCTTCACGGTCAACACTGGTATCAATACTTTTAATACAGCTTAGACTGCCCTCTCATTTTAAACACCCTGGACATGTATTGACTATGAACATCAATGTGGTCTTGCTTTCCGTGGGAATGTGAACAATTAAAAACGAAATATAGTTGTGTGGTGTGCCCTCCAAAATAAATAAATAAATAAAATGAAAAAAGCAGCACGCTGTCAAGGTGAACACGTCAGTGTGTACGGGTGCGGTACTTTGCTGACAAGTTTCCACGCCAGTAAACATGTGGAAGAAAAGAGAAGTTTAGCGCAGTCATCCAAATTATTGTCCAAGTTAACAAAGGCGATTGAACAGCAGTGCATAACACCCGCATACTGATTGTTAATACTTAAATTAAAATGTAATCAAGCCGTCAGCCTGGGTTTCTGATACTACGGGTTTAGCCTCGGTTTGTGGAACCATTTTTCGTTCGTGTTGCGTTTACTATTATTATTATTATTATTATTATTATTATTATTATTATTATTATTAATAATAATAATAATAATAATAATAATAATAATAATAATAATAATATATAATAATAATAATAATAATAATAATAATAATAATAATATAAATATGATGATGATGATGAGGAGGAGGAGGAGGAGGAGGAGGAGGAGGAGGATTGTTGTTGTTGTTGTTGTTGTTGTATTAGTAAACATTATACAATTAGAATTAGTTAATGTGTACAAAGCTACAGACCATATTTATAAATACACTCGAAAGTTTGCAGTTTTGTCGTTTGGTTGGATTTTAAGATTTTTAACGATAGGAGAAGTTTTGGAAATAAGATGTTTGAAGATGTTCTATAAGAGTCAACACCAAATTTACAAAAACAATTAATTTATTCCAGTATACTTACCTGTAAAGTTTGACAGAACAGAAAACTGTGTAGACGTGGGTATACCGATAGTGTCTCAGTTCAAGCTATAGTAAGAGCAGCGATTTAAAAAAAAAAAAGACACGTATGTAAATACATGACTAAATGACAATAAAGAAAAATAATAATTAATTTTATTCCAGATTAAACACGCCAACCTATAACATGACTTTGTCCATATTAAAATTAACATTCTACTTGATGTTCAGTGTGAGCACAGCAATAATCGCATTCCTTTCACCAGAACGAACAGACAGATAACCTGGATCACCTATAGTTGATCACAAACAAAACTTCCCTTTCAAAATAAAGGATTTGCTCCAAATCCCGGGTAATAACTACACCGTGACAAATTTTATACAGCGGGCGAAGGCAGAGATCCCACTAGTTACGTAGTTAGGAACTGTAGCAGACTTAATGAAACGTGCTGATAACCCAGCGAGAGACGTGGAGCCCGGGGCTAAATACATACCCCGACAATGTATTAGGGAAGCTGCTGGTTAGCTTAAATCTACCTTAAATCTCTTAACGATAATATCATTTAGAAAATATAATTTCCTTCACCCGAGTCCAAGGTTGAGTTACTCCACTTTATAAATTTGCGTCTTTCACACACCTGCTACCTGTATACCATGCAAATAGCAACATTAAATGAAAACTAACAAATAATCGATACACCCTACATATATTATATCTGCACTGAACACAAGCACAGAGGATACCTAAGAGTTTTACTAAAAGTCATCACTCAGAGAGAATTAAATGCGCTGCCTAGCATTGTAATATACCCTACACATCTGTGTGACTGCTGAACATAAAACCTGAGTCGAGGGAATGTGAAAATACATCCGTAACTAAAGGCCTCTGCTTTTTAAGTCCTACGTGGTTTTAGTTGGTCAACCGCAAATTCAATACACTAAACGTGTCCTAACTATCGTTTTTATTATAGCCGCTGGGAGGTTTAGACATTTCATTAGCATCTAAAAAAAAAAAAAAAAAAAAAAAAAACGAAGATTGGTGACGTCATACCCAAACAGGAGTTAGGGGGAAAAAGCAGAGAAAAGCTAAGTGGAAAAGAGAGTCCAACACTCCGCCCCTCGGCGCTTCAAATCTTTGCATAAATATTGTAAGCTTTAAGCTGAGGACTCACAGCACAAAGTCACGAAGAGTAATTGTACTTAGAAATACGTCTTTTTTATTCCTTTATAAGTTCATTCAGAATTCGCTGGCAACCCCTGCAATTTTGCTAACTTGTATGTGGCAGTGTTATGTTAAGGGCACCAGATGCTCTGCGCTCTTCGCTACTTTTCTCTAGAAGTGAGGCGCATCTTTTGCTGCTTCAGGCTTTTGTGTGTAGTCGGATCCCTGGACTAAGAACAGAGCATTTGCTTTTCATTGTGTTTCATTTATCACCAGTATCCTGAATCGAAAGATCGCAACGTTGTACCTGGCTACAACGACTCGCCGAAACATTTACGGATTTGTATGCAATCATCGATCTGGGACAGCTCAGGAGCAGTTGTCAACTCATCACAAAGACAGCGGGATTTTAAAAACTGTGCACGACTGCTTCAGCCGAGACCATGAGCAAACCTGCAGGATCAACAAGTGGGTTATCTATAGAAATACCACGTTTAATGCTTACTCTATTTGCACAGTTATTTTTCACTTTTTAGGTAACATGTATTCGAATTAAATACTCGTGATTTCAGTATTGTGTCTAGATATATAGATGTTTTAGTACATGTCTAAGTAGTAATAATGAAGCATAAGACTGAGCAATTTATTTGACAATATGATAGTGTGATATGATTGCATTTATATTTGATTTTCCGCATGGCCTTGTTAAAGCAAAAATACGACCAATGCTGAATGGATCTGAAAGCATATCACTTTATATATATATATATACACACACACACACATTGTGATATAAACTGTAACAATAATTATTGTGTTACACATTACAGAAAGCAATATACAATCCCTTGACATATATATCGCCAGCCTTTCGATAATGTTAGGAAGAAAATGCTCATAGATAATTTTAAAAGTCACATTTTCCCAAACCCTGACTACGAATAGAAAAATACAATAATACAATATTACAACACTGAGTGCAAAGGCGTGCAGCTAATGATCGTTAAACTGAAATACAAAATTAACATTGAATTGTAGCATTTAAAAAAAAAAAATAATAATAATAATCAAAAATCACTTTGGAAAAATCAATTACATCTTTCATTATTCTGGCTAATTTTGCATTGTGTTATTATCTACTGCATAATTTAAGGGGTTACAAAGTTAACTGTACCATCTACAAGTCACGATTGTCACTTTATACACCTGGCACGGAGTTCAGCAAAATAAGTAAGTTAGTTAACAGGTTTCACACTCCCAGAAAACCGTTTCTTATTTTCAGCTATTCGTTTTCTTTTCCAGCTAGAGTAATACCATGCTGTTGCTTTGTGAATGTTGTAGTCAACATATTTTTATTTATTTTTTTTAAGTGGAGGGTTTAGAAAAGTAGGGGTTAGGAATAAAATGATATTTGTTTGTAACTACTAAATTTGTTTAAAAAAAAATTGCAACTGCTTTTATTATTCTGGGGGAATTGTTATTGAAACATTGCCTATATGATTCCATGATTAAAGCCAGAATTAATATGTGTGTGTGTGTGTGTGTGTGTGTGTGTGTGTGTGTGTGTGTGTGTGTGTGTGTGTGTGTGTGTGTGTGAGTGTGTGTGTGTGTTTAATATAACATTTACTTCTGAATAAATAGACTATTATATTATGGCCTATGAGGACTTTAATGGTGCTGTACTGAAGTTACAAATGTAACCTTAATATTTTTTATCAACACTAATGTGAATGAGACGTAGATCAGTGTATAATGTTTTCATTTTTCATTTCATAGATGCAAATTCGGAAGTGTTGTATGTTGTTAGATCAACATTTGTCTAATATACATGTACAATGGTATCTATACTTAAGAACAATTCAAATGAACTAGACCTAATGTTTAAGGGAACCCCAAATCAAAATTATAAACCTGCATACAGCACAGTTGCAAAACCGAATTGATTGTGATCAGATTGTGACTCTGTTGTGAATTGGTATCAGACGGAATGCCATTGAAATATTTGTTCTTCATTATTTTATTCTTTAAACATGTTCGTAAGGAACATGCTCGGCAGGTGTAGAGCAATGTACAGTTCAGAAATGTACACGAAGTTAAAAAGCTGTTGTAAAGTTTGAACAAAATCGTGGTGACTTATTTTCTTTAGCACAGTAGATTGTGTTTCATTGTATGTGCCAGGCAGCACAAGTACAGTAATCTATTACGCCTGGGTGGTAATAACAAACCGTTCCCCAGTCTCTAACTTCTTTCAACAGTCTCCGAGGTTGATTGTAATTACAGTAATAAAATATGTCATATATCTTTAAGCAATTATGACACACAATAAGCACCAATGGACCCCCTGCGGGGAGAAGTTAAAAACGGTTTCCCTCGCTAAATACAATTGTGGTTTATTTTACTCTGCTCTCTCCTAGACTAAACCAGTCGATTGCAAGGCTCAAGCCATTGAAATGAAATCAAATTAGAAATAAACACCCAATTAACTTAAAATGGCACAGCGTGTTTAAACACACAGAAGAACCAGTGCATAGACTGTTTCACACTCGGCAGATTTAGCAGCGATTACAGTGATTTGTATGTTGTTCTATGATTTGGTATATTAGGACAACATTAGGCCTACACTTCACAAATCAAAATGCTTTCGTGTGGTAGTATTCTGTAAAGCCACTTTTTTTAAAAAAAAAAATGTTCACTTATCTAACATATGAACCTGGATTTTTTTTTTTTTAATGATGAATAAAAAAAAAAGATTGCTTTAAATGAATTTAACTTTTGAAGTTATGATTAAAAACTGTAGGTTTAATCTTATTAATTTTCGATGATTTATATGTAAAGCATTTATTTTTAGACATGCAAACAAATACAATTAATGGAGAGCATCATGACTATCTCGAGGCACGCATTGTTATTTTTTTATGGTCTGAATGGGGAAGGTGACCCTATTGGAAGTCAGTGTATATGTTGCATTCCTAAGGTATTCCTAGAACAACAACAACAAACTATGTAAAACACCTAGCGGCTAATTATCAAGCTCCCAAACGAAAGTGGATTGCTTTTCCCTGTCTGATATCGGACCATATTTGAATTCCCATGCTACTCTTTTTGACGGTTCCCTGGCGAATCAATAAGCAGGTGGCAATGTGTCATTGTAATTACACGGTCACCAAAATATATATTTTTTTTCCCGACAGCACTTCTCCTTGCAGCAGCAAGCACCGTATAACACTGCTTATCATTTACTTCTAGGAGATGTAATTTTACCTCCCTCTGGTTTGTGAACAGAAATCTTTCCTATTATTTCGATTGCTATGTCACTCTCTAATCCCCAAGCCTATAGACCTGTTGTGTAAAGCAGCTGTCGAGTTTCATTATAAGGAAGGAGCTGGCGGCTTGTCGAGATCGAGGCAGTCAGACGAGCTTCAATGGGAAAATCATTAAGTTAACACTTTCTCTAATGTCCCCATTGTCTGTCTCGAACATTGTTTTAGAGACCCTGGCTATGACGCTCGCTCCTAAGAAAGCCACGCATTCCCATGGACAGCAAATTAAAATGCACAGTCCATTGTTACAAACTGTGGCTGTTAAAAAGGAGAGAAAAAAGACAACAGTAGAAGCCATTGACAGTACATTGTACCAAACTAAACTTTTACGTTTATATTAGGTACACGCCCAGCTATTGTACAGTTTTAATATTGATTTCAAAATCAGTCTGATTTTGTCAAAAAATATAACTAGACCCACTAGGCTTTATTGAGTATAACAATTTAACTAAAGCTTTAAAGTGCTAAAGGTTGTATAATATTAAATAAGTATGTTTTGAATGGATTGTAAACTAATTTAAGCAATGTCATTTATCAAGCTAAGATTTCTAGCATTCTGTACATGTAAGCTGTTTTCCCTTTAGTCATGTGGTACTTTTCGTTCTGCTAATAAGTTTATATATTATTTTAATATCAGTCGAAAGATCAGAAATTCCTTCATTCTAAAATGTTTCAGAGAAAAGGGGAGAGCGTTTTTTCTCAACAACAATAAACAACAACTTAATTTATTATATTTTAATGCTGCAAAAAGCATTTTGCATTTGGTAAGAACATAAGAAAGTTTACAAACGAGAGGAGAGCATTTGCCCTTCTGTAAATCATTTTTATATTGTACTATAAACTGTTTTTACATTGAAATTTGGCGCACTTTACACAAGAGGTTATACGATACAATGCATCTAATAATGGATTTTTAATTGCCATTAATTAAAGATTACATATATGAAGATTTGCCGTGTTGTGCTTAAATGCCTATGGTTTATTGAAATATTTTCGTTTTTATTATTTTTTTTTTTTTTTTTTTTAAGGTCGTATTTTGGACATTCCGTGTAAAGTGTGTGGTGACCGCAGCTCAGGAAAGCACTACGGTGTTTACGCTTGCGACGGCTGTTCTGGGTTTTTTAAACGAAGTATTAGAAGAAATCGGACTTATGTCTGCAAATCTGGTAATCAGGTAAAGTTGTCTGTTTTGAAATGCATTGCATAGAAATACAATGTTCTTTTTTTTATTATTATTATTAAGTGTGTTCCAAGTGTGTCTTTAAAGAGCTCAATAGTTACCAGTGACTGAATGTTTTGAATATGTTATGTTTATTATTTTTAATAACCATTCAATCTGACATGTACAGTCCATTGCAAAACTTCCTTGTATATACATGTATATAATAATATAAAGCCCGATTTTGTGTTACAAAAGGTAATAGTAGGTCACTTGTCTTTTGTATTTGTATCTATTTGCTTTGCTGACTTTCAGGTAAAGTAGTGCTGTAAGAGAGACCTGGAAGCTGCACATAAATCTCTTGTACAGGAAGGTGGCGCTGTCTTAGGTGCTGAACCAGGCTAACTAAAAAGTACATCATTAGCGCATTTATCAGTATCGCAACTTTTCCATTTTAACAGACTGAGCCTAAGAGAATCAATTATATTAACAATGCAATTCATTCCTAGAATTGGAATGGAACACCCATGTAATTAAATATTTAAAACCAATTATACGAAATAATATTTTTTTTAAAATGCCTGTTTTTTATGGTATTGTTTATGATAATTCAATCGAAGAATATTTAATAATATTGCAAGATCGTAAAACTAACTGCCTTTCCTCGTTGTCTTCAAGAAAGAATTAGTCCAAACATTCGTCAATTTTATGAAGTTTCTTTTAGTTGCCTATTACTGTGTTTTATGTCTCTTAATTACTTGTGTCGCCTTTTTGTATTAATTTTTAAACTTGTAAAGTTGTTTTATTTAAGATTGAACAATCGTATAATTAAGTATGTAACAAATCGATGTAATGTTTGTTGTTTGTATTACTTTTCATAGGGAGGTTGCCCTGTGGATAAGACTCATAGAAATCAATGCAGAGCCTGCCGATTGAAAAAGTGTCTGGAAGCGAACATGAACAAAGACGGTAAATGTCACTTCCTTAAATTAATGAACATGCTATTACATTGATGAATGTAAGAATTTGATATCCTACATGACTGGATGACCGTCTCAATTAAAACGTAAAGGATACACATATATAAACGTTTGCGATTTTAAAAAAATGAATTCAGAAGCGACCTTTCTCACGACTGTAGCGTGTCACCCTCAAAACCTACTTATGTTTGGCCTGTTGTGCAGCTTCTTGGTGAATGGCCTCAGCCAAACGACGCAGTCAATTGAAACAGCTACACTTTTTTAGTTAATGACCTACAATTATATTATTAAATGTACATCATATAAAACCGTAATAACACTATTATCAATTTATTTTAACGGTATGTGCTTGGTTTTAAATTACTGTACCAGGGATTGTTTGCAACAATTGCTATTTAGCAATCGTGAAAGAAAATATTCGAGATATTTCAAAATTGTATCAGAGTTTATAAAACGTTTCCATGTCATGGGAAGGTCATTTATCCGTGGTCTAATCTAGACTAACTCAATTTGATTTCACCAAATGTTTCGTTTTAGTCGCACAGTGCTTCCATGAATGTGACGTTAACACGAAGAGGAAATGTGTTTGCTTTGTTCTGTCTGCCTATGAAGAACACCTAATTCACACATTCGTAACCAGATATACAATTGCGAGTCTGTTCCCCGTCTGAACACAGCTCCAGATCTAAAAACTGAACAATCAGAAGGCCACTATTCTCCTATTGTACGCTTTTGTAGATCACAAAAAATAAATTAATTAATTAAAAATCTGATAATGTATTTTAACACATGCAATCTATGTTAACCTATAATTAGTCGTTACATTGTTGTTTTTGGTTTTTAAAGAAAAAATGACAAGAAACCAAAAAACCTGATGGTTTTGTCCATGAAAAAAGCTTGTATTTTCATATATCAATTGTTTTTTTGTTTTATTTCAGCTGTGCAACATGAAAGGGGTCCCAGGACGTCAACTATACGAAAACAAGTGGCACTGTACTTTAGAGGACACAAGGAGGTCAGTGGTGCGACGCCCCACTTTTCATCCAACGCTATACCGGGTCAAGCTTTCTTCACGACAGTCTCCCAGATAGAACCACACAACCTGGAGCTTGCTACAGTCTCCAGCACCCCAGAACGGCAGCCCATCGTAGGGCTGGCGCAACCCACTCCTAAGGTATATACCATGATATTTCCATTTTTAGTTTTGATTGAACCAGAGCAATTTCAAACTTTAACGAGGTCAGATGCGTCTGCTAGGATGATCTAGCTGGCATATGAAAAACTATCTCATTTATATGTTGGGTTATTGTGTTTTACACGTGAATCTTCAAGCCGCTTTAAAATAAAAAAATTTTTTAGGAGGGGTGGGGGCAGGGGGGGGGGGGTCGGGGGCGGTCAACGACTGCGTTACCTAATGCCGGTTCTACAGCGCTTGAACAAGTGTGTTTTCATTCCACATTAAAATGATGCCACACCCCTTAAGGCGTCGCATTAGATAAGCTGCACCCTCCACCCCTCCCCATTTCATTTCATAATTGGACGGCATTTTTATCGTTGTTTTATAATACCAAGATGTATCCTGCCTTAGCTAAGGCGGCGCCCACTATTTAGACATAGTCTACTCTCTAGTACAGAAAAAAGTTAGTGCACTAAAGTTAAATAAATGTAGTGCTTTATTCTCGGCTTATTATAATGACGAGTGCTTTATTAAAACTCAATTACATTGTGCACATATGCAACTATAATGATTTTGCCTTTTTTTTTTTTTTTTTTTTTATATGCTTATAACTTTTTATTTGTATTGTATTACAGTATCCACATGAAGTGAGCGCCGCACCAATGTATCTGTATGAAGTAGCCACGGAATCAGTATGTGAGTCGGCAGCAAGGCTATTGTTCATGAGCATCAAATGGGCAAAAAGTGTACCAGCATTTTCTACTCTGCCTTTACAAGATCAAGTAAGAATCCAAGAATGCAAGTTGCGTGTTTTATTTTGTAATGGAATCAAGATGGCGGCAATTATCTACCACCACCATTCGGAGATTTTACTTTAAAACAATTCGAATTCTGTTAACTAAGCAAAAATTGGGAAGGGCCGTACAGCAGCCATGAAACATCACAGAGGCACTTGCCCATTCACAATATAATAACACCTAACACAGCAACTATTCCAGTAGTTCATTTTCTGAGCAATATCTGCCCACTTGCTTATTTATTTATTTTTTTATTTATAACACTTTTTTTCAGCTCGCCAAATACAATCGCCTTATTTGCTTGTATTTATATTTCATTTTTGGTACATATTTTTTTAAAATTATTTTTTTCTCCATCTTCAAACATTTTTTTTTTTTTTACTTTTAGCTTTTTGTTTTCAAAAGCGAACTGAAAAGGCCACTTATGTGTGTTTCAAACGTGCTTACGCCCTTAAGTGCCAATCAGGCGCCACCATACGATGCACTTCAAGATATATATACACACACACACATATATATATATATATATATATATATATATATATATATATATATATATATATATATATATATATATATATATATATGTATAGCCCAATAAAAACATGTAGGCACACTACAAGAAGTATCTTGTCAGGTGACACATTTACTTTCACCTGCTGATGGGATATACAGTATGTGGTATATTGAGAGCTTGTGTTTTTAACATATTAGTCTGATAAAACGAATACACATTCCTTTAATCTTGGCATCAATACAACCACCCCAATTAATTAAAAGGCTAATTTAATCAGCAGCTACCCACTTGCTTTGAAGCGAGAATTCTAATGTTGACAAGCTGCATCTATCATCCAGTAGGCCACATTTTAACCTTAATACTGTTAGACTACATTAGATTACTTTGATGGTGTTGTCTAAAAATAAACATTTCATATAATTGCTTGTTGAATTTATAATATTTTCCGGCTAATATGTATGTATGTATGTATGTATGTATGTATGTATGTATGATTTATTATTATTATCTCCATGACAGTTAATTCTTTTGGAAGACTCCTGGAGAGAGCTGTTTGTTCTTGGAATTGCACAGTGGGCCATCCCAATTGATTCCAACACTCTACTGGCTGTTTCTGGTAAGAATTGGGATTTTTTAATTTTTTAATTTTTTTATTTTTTATGTGGAATTACATTCCAATATATTATTAAAAAGGGAAACACGTGAACAGCATATTCCTGTAGAACAATAGGATGTACCTGTCATTTATTAAATCACATTTAAATGCTAATGTTATTTTGTTGAATTACTTGATGCTTTTTCATTGTTATTTGAAATTCAAATTACAATTATTCATAGCAAGCTTTTACAAGTGTTTGGCTTTTTTCCGTTGACCTTAAATAAAGTGAATACTATTTTATATATATAAAACTGCAGAACTGTAAAAGTATTTAATTTTAAAAGATATTTTGGAATGTTAATATACTGACATGGAATTTCTGTTATGTTTGAAGGCATGAGCACAGAGAACACGGACTCTCAGAGATTAAACAAAATTATTACAGAAATCCAAGCCCTGCAAGAGGTAGTTGGCAGGTTCAGACAACTTCGACTGGACGCAACAGAATTCGCTTGCCTCAAGTGCATTGTCACGTTCAAAGCTGGTAAGTAAAGATTGGTCTACGGTGATTGGACAAGTCAAGGGGAACACCTGCCGTAACATTGTCAGTGGTGTGTGGCGTCATGCATGTCGTTTATACCAGTGGCGGCTGGTAGTCAAAAAAGAGTCGTTGTATTATTTTATTCTGACTAACATGGTCTCTCGACTTACTGTGATTGTCCAATGCTGATTTTCAGAATCAACAAAGCCATTCTGTGATCATGCGAGCGCATTTACTGAAATGTAAACATGGCCGGCAACAAAGACGGTTATTTGCTAACCTCCAGTCAGCCATTCCACTGTCATACCAGCCACTATGAAATGACCTGTTCTTATTAACAATTTCAATTTTTGGTTGTGGCCTCCTTTCAGATTGTATTTAAATGCTTTATTATAATCTAGCGTGACAAACTGAGTGATTAATCATCGGATCAACTGCATTATCCTCCATTTTACATTGAACGCCTGTGCAACAAAATAAAACAGTAACTAAAAATATTGTGGTTCTTATGCTGACTCGATGCGAGACGAAACGATGCAATTTTAATAAACAGTCATTAATTAACATGTGCAGTGAATTTCAGTACTGCTTCAGCGGGGGGGCGGGGGGGGGGTTGTTGATGTGGGTGGTTCCTCCAATTAACTGATCAGATCACGCGAGCTGCTAGTGGAGTATTATTTATGGAGCGCCATTTGTGCCAAAACTATTCAGCCGTTAGTTTGTCAATTTGTTTCCCAATTCGTGAATTTGTCAATTTGTTTGTCAATTCGTGAACTGGTCAATCTGTTCAGCAATTCGTCCATTAATTTGTAAATTCATTAATATGAAAGGCTGTACGGACCTGCAAAATTCGAATCAACCAGAAAAACTTCCAACTGTCAATTTCTCACTGTGCCGAAAACACAGCAACCTTTCTAGCCAATGAGAGCACACACTAATATTTTTCAATGAAAATCCATCCTCACTTAAAACTGCTTCAGCCAATAATATTTAGAAGGGCATTTCAAAAGAAATTCTATTTAATATACTGGACTCCGCTGATTTTCAATGGAGACTTCCGTCTCACTGCGCGTAAAACATTGTGGTATATAGAGAGTTAGACAAAAAAATTCTACGGAGAAGCAATGCAGGCATACGGACTGTTGCTGGGTTTCGCCATGTTAAAAAAAATGCCAGCAGTTTGTTTACTGTACTATGTTGCTGTGTCTTTATAATATTTTATGTTGTAATGTTATGTATTTCTAAAGTAACCGGTGTTACCAGACTGTTAAATGTTAATCAACTGTTAATAATGTGCTTCTTTAGAGCGATTTTCTGCGCAGAACAGGACAGTGCTCAAAAAATTTCATAATAACTACGTATTGTCATAATTTGATAATGTTTCCGTTTTCTTCAAAAGGCCTTGGGCAAATGTGAAATCTACTTCAAAAGTTTTATGCGTTTTTTTTTTAACATGGCGAAACCCAGCAACATTTTGTATGCCTGCACTGACTCTCCAATTTTTTTTTTTTGCCTAACTCTCTACATACCACAATGCTTTGCCACAGAGTGCGAAGGAAGTCTACATTGAAAATCAGCGGAGTCGAGTATCTTGTTAAATAGAATTTCTTTGGAAACGCCCTTCTACATATTATTGGCTGAAGAAGTTTTGAGTTAGGCTGGATTTTCATTGATAAAATATTAGTGTGTGCTATAATATTGTAATATTGTAATATTGGCTAGAAAGGTTGCTGTGTTTTGGGCACAGTGCGAGATTGACAGTTGGAAGTTTGTCTGGTTGTTGGGACATTTATCTGGTTGATTGGAAATTTGCAGGTCAGTACAGCCTTTCCTATTATTTAATTGACAAATTAATGTATCACTGAATAATTAACAAATAAGTTTATGAATTACTGTATTAACTGACAAATTGATCAATAAATTGACACGTTCACGAATTGACCAATAAATTGACTAACTAATGGCTGGACAGTTTTGGCACAAATGGCGCTCCATAGGGTATTGTGTTTCACGCGGACAGGAATTCGCAATCGGAGGCAATGCCTCCTCTTATAAAAAATAAATAAATAAATAAAAATACTCCCTGGGCTTCTTCAGTTAAACCCTGTGCTCAGATCACATGATCTGCTTCTGCCACTACCGTGTTTAATGGGAGATGGGAGTTTGCCATGGAGGCAAAGCCTCCCCATAAAAAAAACAAAAAACAAAAACAAAAACAAAAAAACCTCCTCCAGGACCAGAACACCATCTGCCACTGCAAGTACTCTAAGTGCATCTCTCAGCAGCCAGAATTGCTGTTAATTTATGAATGTTGAATCTAAGGCTTAGGGTAAAATGTATTTTTTCTTACATTTTAGTCAATACTTGTATTTTATTGAACATTGAAAATAACAGCCTCTGATTGGTTAAACAGCATCACATGACTGTGCGTATAGAAAGCTTATGCCATGTCTTGCATACTATTGAGGTGTTTCACACTGTATAAATCACTACGCCTCACTATATTCTAAATTCCAACTGCCATTTTATTTGATTTAAGTTACAAAATCACTGCCAAAAAAGAGTGACATACCACCTATTTCCTTTAATATATTTAGGGATGAAAACAGACAACTGGTACAACACCAACTTGTCGAGTAAAGACAGCAGTCCACCTGAAATAAATAAATAAATAAATAAAATAAGTGCACCAGCAACTGTCAACAGTAGACACATACCAGTAGACGAGGAACAGCTAAATGAAATAGAAGAAAACTAAGATTGAAAAACCAAAAAAATAACAGCATGGGTTGTTAATGTACTTAAAGGCTGGTTTAAAGAAATTCATATGGGCATTCATTTTAAGAAAATAAGTCCAAAAAAATCTCACAATTAAAGGGGAATTTATGCCAGTGCAAGAAGTTCCAGTATTCCGTCTCCAGTTTTATAACGCGGAGAGCTTCACTAAATAGATATTTTAACAGTAGAAGTGTTAACATCTCTGCTAACAGCGAGTTTAAAACCAGCAATAATGTACTCCTGTCAGTCATGACAACTTTTAGAAAAGCAGTTTTAGAATGCATTTTTAAAGTGCAATACAGTAGCCTACAATGCAATACATTATATCACTATGATAATCGCAAATATTTTATTAAGACATTAACCATAACTTAACTTAGGTGAAGGTCTAATTCACTATGTATTTCTTCTAGTGCCCACCCACACCGGTTCAGAGCTAAGGACCTTTCGCAATGCACCAGCTGTTGCCTCACTACAGGATGAAGCGCAGCTGACCTTGAACAGCTATATACACACAAGGTAATATGACAGTTCTTTTTAGTTCATCGGGTAGTTATTAAAAAAAAACTAAAAACGTAAGTTTTCAAAATGTATTGTGATTTTTGCAGTTTAGTAGCTTGTTAATAATAGTAAGCTCATTACCGCTAAATGTTAATAATAGAGAATAACACCAGCTAGCAGTAATAATTAAGACAACCTGTGCCAAATTCTCGAACTGTTTCATATTATATACAAAAGGATATGCTGTAACTGATAATCTGTTCTAAAACTCTCAACATTCATTTGGTTAAAACAATAGCACTGATTGCTCAGAAAAATAATTATATAGTTTCTTTTTAACCTTTAAAATAACAACATGCTATCCTGTAATTCTTATAGGTATCCAACACAGCCTTGTCGGTTTGGAAAACTGCTGTTACTTCTGCCAGCTTTAAGATCAGTAAGCCCCTCCACCATTGAAGAGGTCTTTTTTAAGAAAACAATAGGAAATGTGCCAATCACAAGGCTGCTTTCTGACATGTACAAATCCAGTGATATTTGAACATGAATGCTTAATGTTTCATATGTCAACAGAGACGCGAGTCCCCAAACCTGAGGACAAATTAAATGTCTTTCTGACAAACTTTTTTACTGTTGACGATATTAACAGTAATTTATTGAACAACATGAAATGTTTTGCTTGGAGATGAGAGTAATTTCACTCGCACAATTTGTTCTGAATATTTGAGTGAAGTTGGGAAGGACTGTCTGGTAACAGTATGCAGAAGTTCAGCGCCATTTAACTTAGAATAGTGAATGGTTTTCAGACCCGTGTAACGTTTTATTGAAGGAAGACGCTTTCATTTTCAGAACATTGCAAAACTTGATTGTAAATGTATTACGTTGATCTATATTGTGTGGTACAACAGTAAGGTTTGTGATATACCTGAATACTAAGGTACAATTAATTCTAAATTCAAGGAGAGGTATACTGTACTTAGTTTTATTTGGGTTTTTTTTTTGTGTGATTTACTCCTGTTTTTTTATATGAAAATTTAACTCGCATCTCAAAGGCAGACAAGCTTTACAATCAGCGTGCATTTTCAGTGTGTAATATACAGCAAAAGAAACCAAATAAAGTAGAATATGTTTGCTCCAGGCAGCTAGTCGCTGTCCTTGACACAGTGCTGAAACCAAAGGCGATACTTTTGGAGAACGCTAGGTGTGGGGAAAGGGCGTGCTGTGCCAAATACATGGCATGGTCAATGCCTGGATTGTTTCTGAGGATTAAACAGAAGACACAGCTATGATATTAATTTAGCCTTCAGTCAGTACTTTGACAAGTTTAATCATATATAAGCAGCTGCAGGCAAAATATTGCTTTTACTTAAAAAAAAAAAAAAATGTTTTTGCGCTGATGTGGCGGGCTGTTGTTTTGTAAGTACTGTAGACACTAGCACTGAGAAATTCAGCACTTAGACTTTGATAGAATATGTTAAATTGTTTTGTTGTACAAAAAGTGAAGTATTACCTGACTTGTGAAATAAGTACTGTTGTATATGATTAGAATAAATAATATTGAACGCTTTTTTGTTATTTTTTTTTTTCACTGCACGGTGCACGGTGCATGGCACTGCATTACTCACAACACAACTATTGAAGTTTCTATGGAACAAGTTTATTTTTGCATTGCTGGCAATGCACTGCTGTGTACTATATGGCAATAAATGACTTTTACGTCTATGGAGAACCTGTTCTAGCCTGGGTTACCTATGTCTTTGGCAGGTAACTAAAATAGAAAAATAACTTCTAAACTCAGGGCAAAGAACAGAAAGCATCAAAGTAAAACAAAAAAAATGGGGGCGTTCTAAAACTTACCACATTACTGTCTGTATATTCTTGAATACATACAAAAAGAAAATCAATAGCTCATGATTTTGTTCTCCCTTTCATACTTTATTGGTAAATATAAAGTTGTATATTCAAATCTGAAATCTTACAGAAGAGAAACCATAAAAAACCTGCATAAAAACACCTAATTGTATTGAGACAAAAGAAACTCTCAGGTGTTAGCAATTATTTCAGAAAAATCAATTATATGCAAATGCAGATGATGGAAAACAAGCTAGTCAGTTCCAGTAATGATGTGTGTGCTGACAATAAAATATAAAGCTGCATAATAGATTCAACAGGCAAAGGGCAGTGCTGTTCATTAAGCAAGACCTATGGTCGTGAAATCTGGGTGTAAAAAAATAAAAAATAATGCTGCATGCTGCACACACTTTCTGCAAACGGGTGGTCCTTCACACGAAAGAGAGCCCCTGCATTCTATATAAAACTACATGGTTCTTTCTGACTTTCTCTAGAATTCTTACCATGTTTAACTTGTATAAAACTATTAATGTATACTGAAGAACAGACTAAAACTGTAACAGAGGTTCCAAATGAAATTATTCACATTTGGAACCATTAGTCAGGTTATTGGATTACAGAGCCCTTTATGATTAATATTTGAATTAATATTTCCTATTGAACTTTACAAAAAACCCTGTCGTTCAGTATATAAGCACTTATCATTAAATATCATAGAAAACATAAGGATCACAAGAACCCTTTTTCTAAGCATGCTTAACCGATTCATTTGTCACACAAATTGATTTCTGTAATAAATGCTAGAAAAATACAGCTTGTCCTTAATAGAAAACGTGATAACTACTGAGTAAATAGTTTGATGGCAGTTATAATTATCAGATACATTTTGCAAGAGCAAAACTGGCACAGAGGATACCATATTATATGTATATATTTTAAATCCAATACATTTAAACAGTGAAATTGTGTTGATTAGTTCTGCTGTGGTTGTGGCCGTGGTCGCAGGTCTAGCTTTAGACTGCAGATCTGATACAGTTTGATACAGGGCTGATAGTACACTCTCAATTGGTATGTGTTTCCATATCCACATTTGATATACAAATACATCAGATTATGGGACAGAGAACTGGACACCTGGGAACGTGGAATGGCAAATGTAAACAAAAAAACATTACACTGTAAAACCAAATGTTTAAGAATGATACACATGGAACAGTCAAGTCTCCATCTCCAGAGTGTAATGTAATTTGCACAGATGTCTTCACGCCCTCTCTCTTTACAAACATTTCTGTAATGAATTCTCCATTCACCCCAGAAATCAAACTGATAATTATATGTCAATGGCTGGAAAACTTGCAATCTGATTGGCTAATGAAACACTCTGTAATCCCCGATATAACTGACCTCATACCTCATCTCCAGCTGGAAGCAATATCCTGACACATTGCAAGAAGAAGAAATTGATAAATCAGTAGCAAAATACACATACTGTATTTTCATTGAAAAATAAATACAATAATACCCTCCATGTACCAGGTGTCATGAAGAGCTTTTTTGCAAAAGGAAGAACTGATCTAAAATAATGTTTGTGATTATTAATGTATTGATGATATGCACACTGTGCAAGGCCACAAAATGTCTTTATCACTATTCACACTATGCCTTTAAACCATATTAGTTGCCGTTAAACCGGTTTAAAAGTGATAAATATGGTTAACGTCTAAACTACGCAGCATTTAATACTATCCTCGAGACCACCACACCGGTTAGTACGGTTTGTCAAATGTGTGGACGCTGTAATAGCAAAGTACATTTTTTGTGTATCCTCCAATATCCCATAGTGCTTTCTGGTATGTTTTGGTGTGTGGACATTATAAATACAGTACTCAGAACAGGTGCCTGAAGGAGTTGAGAATGACTATCAATACTCCTGTACCATTTTTAGGGTTATGTTGTAACAGTGGCTCATGTAGCAATGTGGTCAGATACCGAAATCAAGGCACTTATTGATATCTAGAGCAATTAAATTGTTCAAGAGAACTTCAGAGTTCAAAACGAAATGCGCACATTTCTGATAAAATGTCTATTTGCATGTGTCACGTCAAGCACTTCTTTAATTCTCTAATAGAATAAGAGGCAAACAGGAGAACAAATCTATTGCATAAACTCCTATAATGTGTTGTTCGTGTAGGCTTACAGATTTTCACACGCCCAGAAAGAATAACACTATGTAACACAATTTTTGTTCCTGGGTAGTAAGTGTTATTTCCTAATTGCTTATGCCTCAAAAGTATAGAAAATGGCTATACAATAGCCATTTTACAATTATACTGTAAATACAATAGTAAATCTCGAAAAACTACTCACTTCTAAATCTTTTGTAGTCATCTTTGTATTACTTTAGTATAAATACATGTTAATTTGGATTCATATGTTGTTTTTTTCTGACTTTATGTGAACGAAAAGACACACATTTTCCCATTTTCCCATTGGAAATAGTGATATTTTGAAATATCACTGTCCTGGTCACAAAAGCAAAGTTTGTGGGGAATAATAGCCATGTTCTATACTTTTGAGGCACAAGCAATTAGGAAATAACACTTACTACCCAGGAACAAAAAAAAATAAAAAATTGTTACACAGTGTAATCACACGGACTCGGCTATTCAAAGTTTAATGAATCAGAGTATGTACTTACTCCTTCGGTTTATTAACGCTGGATCGAGTGATTGCAGATCTACTTTGAATTCTAGCTTATAGACAATCCAGGCAGTCTGGTGTCTTTGCAAACTAACAGCATTTATAACATGTAAAGCAATATGGTTACATTATGCACCCATTTTACACTAATGAATAAAATAATAACATCTCTAAAGCTAATAAGAATCATATCACATAGCATCATGCTTCAATATAGGTGAGATATAAATTCAAGATTATGTTTCTCATTTAGGCCAACGCAGATTTCTGCAATACTATTTCTGCCTGTAGCTTTTTAACATTTTCTAAATCAGTACAGAGCTTTACAATAATATTAATGCCTTTAACAGTTTGTTTTCTTCCAATGGTCTCTTGAACACAATATCAAATTTGCATTCAAGATACTGGAGTGCTCTCAGCAGAATTGGAAATCCTTTTTCGGTTGTTAAAGATTCCTTAACCTTTTGCTGCCGAAGCGCTTTAAAATCAATTGTATATGATCGATGACCTTTCATGTCATATCTTGGCCATCAAATCACCAATCTTTTTTTTTTTTCATAGCCGTGATAATAAGCCATTATTAGTTTACTTTTTCTACATCTTATTTGTTTCTCTCTCTCTCTGTAAAATGGAGTCATTATTTAACTGTACATTATTTTGCTGTATTTTATTGTTGTTATTATTATTAATATTAGTTCACCTTCTTTGTTTCTGTGTGTGTGTGTGTAAAAGGATGGAGAGTCATTATTTAGCTGTATTTTATTGTTAGTTTACTTTGTCTCTGTGTGTGTAAAAGGATGGAGTCATTATTTAGCTGTAGTCATTATTATTATTATTATTATTAAATTTAGCTAAGTATTCTATTATTATTATTATTATTATTAGTTTTTCTTTGTTTCTGTGTGTGATTTTTATTCTAGTTTTGCAAATAAAAATCTTGCTCTTAATAAAAGTGCAATTCCCCGTGCTCACATATTATTTTACCTGCACGTGAAGTGCTGTGCAATCCTCGTGCCTAAATACAAATATACATTTTAAACACTTGTGCTCGTAACCCATATTTATATCCCGAGTATAAGCATTAACACACTACATACAACATAAAACACTGATAAACATAAAGGGGCGGGACACTCCACCACAGACCTCTCTAATAACTATACTTTTATCAAAAACAGGGTAATAACGTTTCCAGTCTCAGTTTTTGAAAAGTCATAGAGCTTGTCTGCATTTGCCATTCCAGCGGTTGATTTTTTGTTAAATACCACGCATCATAAAACCTTGTGTAGCTCTGTAACTGTACAAGATATTTAATTTCTGATCAGAAATACAACAAAATACATTATATCACTGGAAACAGCTACTTAATACCTTTCTGTAGATATATTGGGTTTAAATTTCTGATGTAAGGTTGCCAAACTACAAGCACTAAAACACAATGTTCATGCCCGTATATGATCATTTTGTATAGGCAGCAAAGAGTTAAAAGCCACCACAGGGTGCGGATTCCAGCGCTGAGCATCGCAAGTGTGTGTAACACTCAAATACCTGATATCTGCAGGATACCTTAACTTTCCCATCTTTGCGTTCTAACTTTCCCAAATGACCCCATCTCACCTGGTGAGTCTCATCACTTCCCAAACATGCAATTCTCCTTACATCATCTAATTTAACATTTAAATGGGAAAAGGATAATCACTGTGGATCATCAGGGGCACACTCAGGCATTATCCTACAATGCTTTATCATGTGGGTACATGCAGGACACAGTGTTGGTCCTGCTAGTGACAGCCAAGTTCTACACTTTTGACATCCACACAGTAGTCTGGGGATATGCAAACATGTCCCCCTTTTCAGAGTTTCCCACAGGGAATAATGTACTGGATTGACACCTATTTCGTTGATGTATTTCAATTTGATCAGAGGGTTATTTTATTAGGTATCACTTCCATCCAAACTATCGAGGTGGACAGAACTCACTGTTTTTCATGTTAGAGGTTTCCCAAGCCCAATTATTTTTTCTACTTCATCATTAGGGAACCCCATGAGAAATGAGGTTGTTTCTATGGAAAGACCAGTTACTTGGCTGCATAGGCCTTCATTCAAAAGGAACCAAGACCTTATACAAGAGGTTTGAGGGTCACTTGTAACAGATGTAAGAAGCAGACTTTGAAAGAACACCTAACCGGTGCAGAAGCCTGTGCAAAGCTTGCCTATGGCGAGACTGTTGCTGCCTTCTCCACTGCCGACACCTTGTGTTTTTAAGAAACAAACCCATTGGGCTCTATTTAGCAAATATGTACACAGCCGCTATCACTTTGTCAAAAATGACTGTGTTTGAAAAGCCATAGCGCACAAAAGCACGATTTAGAAGTTGGGTCTCATGCATGGGCTAACTCATTGTCTGCAAAAGTGTTTTGCGATTGCATTAGGGGTTTGCTAACGTTGCTAAATAGGGCCCAAAACGTTTTAAAATCAGAATGCATATTTGCTGAAACAGGTTTCTTTCAAAACTGCATATTGAAGACATATATAATGAATGGATGTGCATGGCATCAAAATGCATGGAACGATTTTGTTAGCTACAATTACTTGAATGTCTATTACAGTTTACATTCCTCCAAATGCATGAGTTAGCAGCAACAAAAATGATGACTCTACAGATTTGTGTTTCATATTTTTCTTTATTGAAAAATTTAAATGTAAACAAAATGGTATAGCATGAAGTAAATTTGAATTTACAGTGTATAAATGAAGTTATTACCTCAGTGCTTTGTCAGTAAGATAAATCAAAATAAGCTTCAGAGTTTTTTTAATGCAAGGAAGGCATTAGTTAGAAATCAAATTAGAACCAAAATAACATTTTAAAAAGACATCTGACAAAACATTTTATTAAGGCTGTGTACACTTTGACGAACATGTTTTTTGTAGGGCGTTCATATTTTAAAAGATCAGTTTCAGGGTTAGTGACCAATATCATGAGAATTAGTGGGGTTTTTATGTAAGAGATTATCAGTGCCTGATATGCATAATGTTTGTAGTGTTCATACTTATTAAAAATTCAAACAGGAACACTGGACAATTAATACAAACAAAAAATAATAATTTGTTTAGAATGAGCTTGCTGATGAGTTAATCAAGTAATTGTCGGCAGCGTCCTCTACTCCGAAATCAGCCGTAATCTCTGGGCTTTGGGTCATAAAAATACAGATCGTATTAGTGCTCTGTCCATCCCTACTGTATTAGATCTGTTTTATTTTGCAAGGCGTGTAGCTTTTGTCCACTGACTCATCTTGCAAAAACATATGAAGACAGCGTTCATTTTGTGCCAAGGGGTGTCCAGACACTCTGAAAAGAAACAAAACACGTAAAGAGCAGGGTTTCTGATGATGCAGGTGAAAATCTGGTGCTTATCCTCTAAACTTAGATACTTATGCTGTGTTCACTGGTGTAGGGAATGAATTTGATTCTGATAGAAATGACCACTAGGGGCGTCTGTGTAACTCACTTTGGAGGTAAACCTTTGCCAAGACTATGTAACATACAAAGTTTATTAAGATTTCAAAAGCCAAACTGCAACATTCAATAATGACAAGGCAAAAAAAAAAAAGATCTTCTACTTATGAAACACTACAAGGACATACCAGTGGGTTACTGCTTCATTGTAAGCCAGCTGTACCAATATTATGCAACTGTGGCCACAAAAATGCAATTTATATGCCCAAATGATAAACTAGTAGGCATTGCCCAATAAGTGTACATACATTACAGCACACACCTTATTATTATTATTATTATTATTATTACTATTATTATTATTAAATGTATTTATTTATTATTATTTAAACAGTTTGTAGGATGTTTCATTAAATCAAAATCCCACTGGAGTCTTTATCAGAAAGTAATTGAAGTAGACAAGCATGTCGGCTAATACCTTCATCAATGTTACATTCTAATATTAACCTCAAAAAACAGAAGCACTAAATCATAGGATATTGATAGCTTTACACCCACCCACACAAACACACACACACACACACAGGATCCTCATGCAGTAAAATGAAGTTGTGTTGTTATGTATTGCTTATTTATTATAATGTTAATTTATTTTCAGTAATCATATGAATAAGTGATAATCATTTGACAGTTTAAATAAAAAAAGAAAATACACAGTTTGTCCTAAGATGTTCCATGATTTGGCAAGGAAAAGGCTATTTATTCCAGTCTCGACCTTAAATACATACCTTAGAAACCAGCAAATAACTACTACCAAGACAAAAAAAAAAAGCCACAATTGATAGGAATTTAAATGACAATTTAAGAGGGTGGCGATTACCATGATCATTTTAGTCTTTTTCACTTTTCATATTAAAAACTTTGTTTACACTCAAACATTCTAAAAATAATTCTTTCCAAATATGTTTTGAATCATGTCCAAGGGAAAAAAAAAAAAAAAATCCCAAAAAAACCAAAACATATTCATACCAATTACAGCACTCAAAGCTGTAATTATATTATGACTGACAAATATGAGCCAATAATATTCAGCACCTCTCTTAGAAATGTCTGAAGCTAACTGTCTCCCAGTTTAGAAAGGACACCCATTCACAGATGTACAGGAATAATACACATTTGTATTCACTAGAGAGTCTCAGAAGTAACTGCAGTTGGAAAACAGGCAACAAAATGTGCTCAGAAAAAGATGCTATGTGTTATATCCCATAAATTCACCCACTGGTAGTTATTGGTATAAAATGTGTAAATGTCTTCTGCTACCTCTATATTTGCCTGACAGTAAAGAAATATGTTTGAACAAAAACAAAAAAGAAAGCAGCCCTGCGTGTGAGCACGTTGCATTCATTTTCACCTCATAGTCTAATGTAGTCAGCGGTAACTTCCTTATAGCTACATACAACATCTGATGTGTGGTTGAGACAGAACCACAAAACATTAAAATAAAAAAAAAAAAAAAAAAAAATGTTGGACTAATGAAGAGATTGTGAAAAAAAATGTTTCATTAGAAAATAGCAGACAGTGCTTTTAAAATACTGATACATACAACTATTTGTTGCATGATTTAAAATTACAGCACATCATTATTTAAAGAAGGTTCTTATTTTAAAAATGATTACAGTCATGCATATTATCATTGTTTCATATGTAAATGAGGCAGCACTACTTGTTTGAAAAATTTTAATATTTATATAAATTGGATGAAAGAACTGCAAACATTAGTAGTTAAGAAAAAAAGATGCTGAGGAGTTAAATGGCATTGTGTGGTTTTTTTTTTTTTTTTTTTTTTTTAATTACTAATGTGTTACCTCTGCCAAATTATCAAGTTTTAAAGATTACAATTCAAATGGGAAGCTTTGGCACATTTACACATGAAACACAGATAATCGCTATGCCTGTAATCACAGCAAATAATTACAATTACAATATAACTTTTATTGTTCAGGCAAGTAAAAGAACACCACCTTAGATCAAAAATAAGCACAGGAGCGTGCAACATTCTTCCAAAGAATAGTGTACTGTAATTTCAATTGTAATTAACATAAATTATACATGCAAAATTCAACACATTGGAAACTCAGGTAGACTCCACTGTGCCCTTTCCTCAATTTTAATCATTCTTCAAGTAATTACCAAAAATTGCATTCTACATGACATGAATGATATATTCTGCATTTTATTTGTTAACTCCTCTGAAGTTTCGTTTTGTTGAGGACTTGGAAACCCTCCTTCTCAAACAGCCAGCTTTTGTTTGTGTATTCGGACACTTGCTAAGTTGCTTTTGAGTTCCTTTCACAGAATTAAAGGGATTCTTCCATCCCCACTTACTTGTTTAGAAACTGCTCCAGCCCCTGCCTCCTTTCTTCAATAAATGAGTCATCGAAGATCCCATCGTCTCCTCGAAAAGGAAGCTGACGGAAGAAAGCTTTCCCTGGTAGAGGGGGCACCACAACCTAATGTACAACAAAACAGAATTCAAAATCAACCTGCCAGTCTAAAGGTGAACCGTCCCATACAGTTTACATATTAAAATAGTTTGACAAAAACACATCATAAATTATAATGGAGGATTGTGATTTTCAGTTTTTTATTCAGTTATATTATTGAAAACTTCTAGTAGTTTCCTTGTAAGTTTGTAGTGAGTATTTTTTCTTGTAGTGCCCAAAAGTTCTGGAATGTGCAGGCATCCTAAGAACTGCTAAAATTAAGAGAGCTGTAGAAAATACAGTAAACTGCATCATGAGTTTCTAGTGTTGTTTAGGTCGTTACAGAATAACAGCTGTTTAATTTGCTTTGTTTCTGTGTTGTTTTATCAGTTAAAAGATTGAATAAAAAACTGTAACAGTTAGGACGGACATTTTCGCTAGTAACACTGATGAAGAGGCTGGGGGTGCAGTCGTCAAAGAAAAGGACTTGTAACCAGGAGATCTCTGGTTCAAATCCTGGCTCACTCACTGACTCACTGTGTGACCCTGAGCAAGTCACTTAACCTCCTTGTGCTCAGTCTTTTGGTTGAGACGTTGTTGTAAGTGACTCTGCAGCTGTTGCATTAGTTCACACACCCTAGCCTCTGTAAGAAGTCTTGTATAAAGGTGTCTGCTAAATAAACTAATAATAATAATAACAACAACAACAACTAGCCAAAACTTTTACTTGAAGTCTTACTTTAAAAGAGTAAGTAGTGGGGTTATGAAAAATATAGCAACAGTCATGGAATTTTACTGCACAAACAGAATTATGAGACTGTTTCTGAGTAAAATGGAGTCTAATTTCCACATGAACGTTCCATTACTCTGAAAAATCAGAAGCAGCGCAGACGGTGTTTAAAACTCACTAAAGTACTTAACTGACTAGTTAAAAGGAGAATTGCACAGTAAAGTGGACTTGATAGGACCCAACTGTATTTATTACCATTTTTGTCTCTCAATCTGAAGTGTTCATGAAGTATTCATGATTCGTAAAAGTGTTTTTTAGATGGAGTTTGGGACATATTAAAATACACTTGTACTGAAGAATGCATACGCATAGAGGGAGTCCACTTGCACAACCAGTATACCATGCTAGACATCTTAAAACTTAAACAGGTCATCTTTTTAAAATTCAATTCACAACCAGTGGTAAGTAGCACTACTGTACTTAAGACAGCAACTTGGTATGGATGTGTAATATCAGAGTTATCGTAACCAAAGTTCTTTAGGATTCACTTTGGATCATTTTCTGTTCCTGTCATCACATGCTAGTGACTTGTTTTAAAAACTCAAAACTTCAAAAGCACTACTGCAGCCTCTACAGAGCTTGTTCAGATAGTCTGATACATGCTAATTTTATTCTCTTGGTTCTGAAAGTAAATGGGCAGATTTCTCTCGCCATTTACTTCAGTTGCAGATCCTCAATCTACCCTCAAAAGTAGCAGACACACAAAACCGAATTAGCAATATGTTCTGTACAGGGCCCGAATTTAGTTCCTCTTTTCCGGACTGCACTCATATCTAGGGAACACACCAGTTATACTCAATAAAATTAAGTGAGGGCCACAGTGTGTATGTTATTTAATGGTCTGTTAGAACATTACCTTGCTTTCCCGTTCTAATTCATTTCTCAGCCACTCAAAGTCACTGTATCTTCTTCGGACACGGGTTTCCTTCAATTTGAAAATTGGAAGATTTGTCTGAAACAAACAGACAAACAAACAAACAAAACAAATAAATAAATAAATCGTATAGGCCAATAGTTTAAAAATCTTCAGAAGGCTTAAACTGTGTGGAAGCTGTCCTGCCGATTTTTGCCAGTGAAAACAGTTCATCGTCAGGATCACAGGCACAAGTCACTAACCTCATGAAAGACCCCTGTCTCTGTCCCAGTCTGTGTGCTGTCTGGACACACTGCACTATTTTAATGCTGCTGGAACCATAGTAACCCCCCAAAAAAGCTGTGGATCACCAACACCTGTTGCTCTATTACTCTTTTTGTTACAGTAAACACTCATGTCCTTGGTGCAGTAGTTAAAATCAAGCACAACTTACATTACCGGACAATCAAGCCTGACTTGTGTTTGTGTTTTTCCTTCTGGCCTGCCATATGCTCTTGACTCAGAGACTGAGCGGTTACCCACTGTAGATAACTTCTCAGAGTACAACAATGACGTTCTACGTCTTATTGATTAGATTAGTGTCTAAACCACAGATTGGGGGTCTTTATATATATATATATATATATATATATATATATATATATATATATATATATATATATATAAATACAAATAAAGAAACAAACCTCTTTAGGACAAAAAAAATACAACATGGTTATTTTAATTAACCTATACCTACCAGGAGAAGCCATAGCTGAATTTTATTATAGCATTTTTCAACTCTGGTGAAATCACCCCGGGTTGCATCAACCACCTATTTTTTTTTTATTTTTTTTTTTACTATCAATACATTCAGCACCAAAAATCTTTTTCTACAACCTGTTGTACTAAATGGCTACATTTACAGCACACTATTGGCCTGAAATTGGTAGGTCATATGGTCTTATTTGAACAATACAGATAGATATGTTATCTGAGTAA
The DNA here is from genome assembly GCF_017654505.1 of Polyodon spathula. Classification (NCBI taxonomy): domain Eukaryota; kingdom Metazoa; phylum Chordata; class Actinopteri; order Acipenseriformes; family Polyodontidae; genus Polyodon; species Polyodon spathula. Next base: position 60,544,124 of record NC_054539.1, read on the forward strand.
TTACTTTAGACTACAAATTCAGAGACACTAGTTTTCCAACAAAGGTTCCTTAATCAATGTAATGTATGCAGGAACTAAACAAGCAGTAACCCTTAACACCTTTGCTTCAAAAGGAGGGCCACTTGGCCAACCTGACAGTGGTCCACACTCCCTGGACTCTCAGCAGTGACATGGGGGCTGTTAAGACCAAAATAAGTTGCAGAGATATTTTGGAAAATTAAAAGATTTAAAAAAAATAAGCAATAAGGAAAGTGCATAAGAATTAAGAAAACACTGAGACTAAATAAAGACATCCCAAAATCAAACAAATCAGTAAAAACTAAGATTTTAAGAATAACACAAATGAACTAAATCTAAGCTCTGATCTGCCTGCACTGAACATTCATGTGTTTTATACCAAGAGAAAGGTATGTTTTATAGGAACGTATAAGGAACACCTGATATAAACTAGGAGTGACATAGCAAGTTATATTTACCTTAAGTTAAGCACAAATTTTAAAATCATTCTGAAATTCATAGACACAGAGGAGACAGTGCTTAGCACCTCTAAAGCTAGACATGTCAACTCTGATATAAACTAGCCAGAAACTACCTCTAGAGTCCTTTGTTTCAAACTCACATAAAAACAAGAGCTTTAAGATCTGTCTTAAAAATGGCTTCCAAGCTATTACTGTTGCACCACAGCCTTGAAACTGCTCTATGGCCGTACTTGCTTTGAAATTAGCTGTTAGCAGCGAAGAATGAGAACAGCCAGACTCTCTATACGCAGGATAGTTTACATGTTTTCAGGGTAAATCTGCCAAAAGCACCATTTCACTTAATTTGTAGTTCCCAACATCATCATCACCTTCTTCTGAAATTGTTCACCTATGATGAACTCACAATTAATATGCACCAGAAGCAGGACCGGGTTTATGCCAATCTGCTTAACCGTGCCAGACTCTGAGTCACCAACAAAACTGATCACATTTTGTTGAGTTAACGACTGATACCAATCAAGGGAGAAGGTATTTACAGCTGCAAAAATGAAATTATCCAACACATGAAACATTTAGATGACAAACATAGAAGTTCAACCTGTCTCATGCATACAGTAGACATCTGTAACCAGATACAGACCGCGATGCTTGATAGTATGCCTAAGGAGGACATTGATCTTGTGGCAATGAATACTGTAGACTGCTTATAAGGATGACTGCAGTCGTACAGCTGGACTGCAAACTAGCATACAAGTGAAAATAGGCTGTAAGCTGATGCTTCGGAAAAATATCCATATTGCCACTGGTCTTATCAATGGTGCAATAGGGAAACTTCAAGCTGTTTCCTATTATCTAGAAAACCCCATGATGGTGAAAACCATAACCATCCATTTTAACAATGAACACACTCATATCTTTGAACGATCAATGTGAAAGTTTGAAGTCATGGACAGGGCATTTTCCAGTCATCGGTGCTCACGCAATCACCATTAACAAACGTCAGGGCATGACACTCAAAACGGTGATGATGGACCTTGGTAACTCAATTTTCTCCTGTGGCCAAAGATTTGTGGAACTTTCTGGAGTTACTTCCTTAAGTGGCATCCACCTCATAAACTTTGAGCCCACCTGCATTAAAGCACTTCCATCTGCAGGCTGAGAAGTATTTACTGCCCTGAGTTGATAAGCTTGAAGAAGACCAACATGCACAAGGGATCAATGGTGAAGGATCATGTGCATATCGTACGTCAAGCCATCACCAACGTTCAGGAACAACAAAAGCCACCACATTCTGAGGGAACAGTTGCAGTCACACATTCAATCAGAGGCTTGAGTAACACTCATCTCACCTCCTGCTATGCAAACCCCTTGTTACAATGTCTTCTTCACTGCCAACTTCTGAAACAGTCATTAAAACGGAGTGAACAACATACCCTCAGGACTTTTGTTACCAACAATGATCATCTGCCATCCAATACATCTCTCACTATTGTGGACATTGGTCACTTCTTAGAACCCTTCAGTAGAGTTCCGCAGCAAGATGTTGTTGAGTTTCTCACCAAATTATGTCAAGCCTGCCCAGAAATATGTGATCTAGTTTCAGCTACCACAAGGCAGAACATGCTATGTGCAGAATGTTGGTACCGCACTTCAAATCAAGAGGTGGGGCATGTTTACTCTCTGCATGTATCTGATGGTACACATTCCATGTGTCTGGAACAACTAATTAATATGGAACACAAGTGGGCACCCATTGATGGTGGAACATGTGACCACTGCCAAAAATCTACACTACTTAAACGTGAAGTCCTTCACTCAGCAGGAAGAATGCTTGCAGTCCAGCTTATGCTTTGGCAAACCAGACCAAACAGGAATACTACAAAGCGACAAGATGTGAAGTTTGTTGGTGTACACAAGAGTAAAATTAATGTGGACAACTGCAAATTATCTTCCAGTATACACAAAGGATGTCGCTTTAGGACACTACGTGTGTGTCCTCTCAGTTCCTGGCACTACAAAGTGGGTGCATGCAAATAACACACTTACTGAAGTCAAACCATGGCCAAGAAATACAAGACATGTACATTGCCTTTTATGAACAGATGGAAAGCTTTAAGATTGGACTAAGTTGATCAAATCACAAGATTAGGAGGCAAAAACAAAATAATTTCTACAATTAATATGTTCATGTAATTCACTTCAGCATTCATATGCATATGTAAGTTTGTTACCAAGTACAAATTAGTAGAATGTTGAAAGATTCTAGAAATGTATATTATTTTTTTACCGTTGATATGCTTGTACACTTCTGTACCAAAGTAAAAATCAGTAACAAGCAATAAAGACTTGGACATTTCAATGTATTTTTACTACCCATTTGCATAGGTAGGTTAACTAAATAAAAATAACTTGCATCTTGAAACTTTGAATGCTATGAAAATAGTCTAACATTATAACTTTCAATTCAATTGCTTTTGCCATTACACATACACCCCCCCCCCTGCCCACACTATATACATATCCATTAAGTGAAAAAAGAAGTGATATCTGAAACAAAAACACATTGTAAATGTGAAAAAAACGCAAACATGCCCAGCCATTTAAAGTGGAGATATCAAAAACACAAGTCAAGTTTCAAGAAACATTGGGGCAACCTTGCCCAGCACAAAGCAAATAAACAAGTCAAGTTTCAAGAAACCATTGTAAAACCGATGGGGGCCAAGGTTGCCCCAGTTGTGTCTACTAACTTGGCACAATAAAAGTGGATTGAACTTGCATAAAAAACACAAAGCCAAGTTAGTAGAAACAATTGAGGCAACTTTGACCCCCACTGTTTTTACAGTTGTGACAATTTCCTTAGTGCTAAGTTATAGCATGATGTCTCAAAACTTTTACTTTCCTGCTTTGTACTATAATAGTAAGGAACGGACTACAGTAAAATACAACGCTGTGAATGTATGTGTAGAACAAACATCGTAGTTGCAATATTGCCTGGCAGCAGGAGGAAAAAAAACCCCCAAAAAACAACATCTCCTGCATGACTTAAGTCCAACATACCATGTCAGTGTCCTGGCCTTGAAATGGTTTCCCTGGCAGCAACATTAGCTTTCATTGTACAGAACCTTGTGTATCACTCAGTTTGCAATCTGAAATGCATTTCAGATGTACAGTTTGAAAATTTCTTTGCGTGGATTTATAAATCGAAACACAATTTCACTGAAGGGGCTATTATCCCAAAGTCAGGACTGAACAAAAGACAACATCTGATTTATTTTTGCTTTTTCTGTTCAGCATTCTTACCCACAACAGGGTATAAAGTGGTCCTCCAGGGAGAAAGATTAGCCGTCTCAGAAGCAAGGCCTTGGATTACCCTTTTATTTCACCTATTAGCTTTTTACCTGAGTTAGCTCTACCTGGCCTTAAATATCACAGCTTCTTTGTGAGCCAACAAGAGGGGAAAAAAAAACCTAGACAATGCCGATATTTTTTTTTTTCAGGTGAGACTTTACATTTTGAATTCCCTCCACTCAGGTTACAGAAACAAGCTGATTAGCGCTCCCTCTTTGTCAGCCGTGTAAAGATCAGGCTTGTGAAAAGCGTTCCCTCAGAGTTCTGTTACCTCTCGGCACGGAAGTCTATAAAGTTAATCCCTGAAACAACATATCATGGTTACAGGTAATAGGCTGCTGAAGATGTACTAATCCACTTCAATTTGCCTTGCAATTCCCTTTTAAACTCCTGACACGACCCTTGAAGCTGAATGGGAAATAAGATTTGTTAATTGAAAACCATATTTAAGAAAAAGCGTTGAGGTGGGTAAAATACAAATGCTTAAAAGATTACCTCATACCCTATACAGATATAGATATTAACCTGTTTATTATTCCAAATTATAAAATGTCTGACGTCACCCTTTGATTTTTTTGATTGTTTAGTTCTATGACTCTTCTAACGAAAAGTGGCTGAGAGGCTTTGAAGAGAAGGGGAGTGCGGGGCAGATATATTGTTGATTAACATATCCACAGCTTGTGCTACAAATCCACAGAAAACTGTTGATTCGTCAACAAAAACACAGAACAATTCAACAAAAAAGTGAATGCCATTTTATTACGCAACAATCAGTTAATTACAATGCAGTATCACACATTTCAAACGTAACACTTAGCAAAGGGCTTGTGATTTCAGTTTAGCATTCATTTCACATTTCATATAGCTTTTGCATTTGTTTTGTTTAACCATTGTTCAAACAAGATTACAGCCCACTTACATTTTGCTGAAGTACTTCTTGAAAACCGATCGTTGGCAATAATACTTAGGTCTTCATCTGTTTTAGGTTCAGCAAAACAATCTATAACTTTAGTCTCCGTACCTGGTTCAAATTCCTTAGTTTTTTTTTTATTTTTTTATTTTTCCACTTTCATGTTCTACAGCTATGTCCAAAAGTTTTGCATTACCCTATATAATTAATACATTTTGCTTCATAATCAAATGAAACCTGCTGAATAGTGTTACATGCACATTTTGCTTCAGTACTACTATTTTGGCTTCCGGTAGACTTTTGAGATATAATTCTGTAGTTGTTAAAGACAATATCTAAATTATGTTCATAATTATTTTCATAACTTTTTATTTTGTCTCAATCCTAAAATTCTAGGTAATGCAAAACTTTTGGCCATAGCTTGTACATCTAATACCTACTCACTACTATCTTCACTTAATAATAACAATAATAATTTAATTATTTAGCAGACTATTATCCAAAGCAAACATGTCTACACATACACACATACATATATATATATATATATATATATATATATATATATATATATATATATATATATATATATATATATATATATATACACACACAATAATTTAAAATACTAAAAAAAAATATATAAATAGGAATTTACACAAATAAAGATTGAATAAGTTGGTTTTGAGTAGACGGCGGAAAGCAGTAAGAGACTGAACCGTCCTGAGGATAACTGGTAGCTGGTTCCACCATGGGGAAGAGAAGGCATAACAAGAGGATGAGCGGAGAGGGCGAGAGGGAATATAAGGAGACACGAGGGATTGGAGATAGGAGGCAGTATAATGAATAGAGCGACAGGCAAGAGCAAGGGTCTTAAATTGGATGTGAGAAGAGATTGGTAGCCAGTGGAGGGTGTGAATCACACTTTTGTCTGCAAGTGGGATTTCAAACAAACTCAGGAGGAACTTATGACAGCATTCCCACAACGTGAAAAACAAACATTTTATCTGAACTAAGCAAAAGAGCAAATCAATCAATTTAATCTTGTTATCGAACAAGTATCCATCTTATCGTTGTTTATCCCTTACTGAATGCAAGGCATTTTTTACCTTTGGGGACATCTCCATGCAAGCCTGAGTGTGACATATGTACACAACATAAAGTACATTATACAAGGACAGACAAACTGTAATCTCCTTACATCCCCAATACTAATATTATCCAACACATAAGGATTTTATTGTAACCAGCCTATATGTAATATGTGTGTTGTCTCGCTGATTTAACACTTTTTTCAGCCATACAGGCACAGCAACCTATTAGCTTATACATGATGGGGGGTGGGGGGACCTACTGTAATTTGTCTTCAGATGCTACAGAAAGCCACGTACCCCCACTTGAAGAAACAGCTCACCCAGCACTACAGCAGCAGCATGTACAGATTCCCTGAATTCTAATTTCCCTTGAAAGGGCTTTGAAACGAAAGACTGAATCAGCACTTCATACTGGAATGCTGATGATAAATCTGCACCAAGCTTTTCAATGCGTGGCAGCTTAGCCTTTAATTGCTGTACAAGCCTGATGTTTCCATCAATCTCAAATATTGGTATTGGACATAAACCAGCTTCATTTTCACAAAGCCCCTTTAAATGGTAAGATGCAGTGGGCTGTGTACTACTAAGGGCTTACCTGTTCATATATGATGTTGTAGAATTGACGCAATGCACTAAACTAGGTATACAAACAATGGCTGCTCATTATACAGGAGAGCTCAGTATTTACATCTCATTATAAATAGGTTTGGAACACCGTACGTCAAGGTTGAGAACTCCCGGCAAAGTTAAACAAGTTTTGTACACTGAACAGAGAGAAGTAATATCACTTACGAGTTAAGGGTTCTGTATGGCTCCAGCCAAAAAAAAAAAAAGTCCAGAATGATCAAATGTATATATTAGTTTCTGAAATAGATCATCAGAAAAGATTAAACACCCAGCGCAAACACATCTGAAGAAAACAAACATGGAATGAAATAACTAACACAATAAATTCACTGGGACACTGTAAGAGACAGACTCTTGAAAAAAAAAATGGTATGACCTTTGGAGGCTTACAAAAAAGAAGGCAGCAGCAAATGAAAATCAAATAGGATAAACTGGACATGAGCCATCATTCGAAGCGCAATTGACACCTGCTTCCGTATTTCATGTGTAGAATATTTAACTGTTTTGCTTCTATTAATATATGAAGATAGATATACATGTGTATGACCCATACAAATAAGCAAAGAATAACTGCAAGAAACCCTTGAGTGATAAATAATGTAAACGTTTGAATAAAGCGTGCCTGGTCTGGAATAACAGGTGTGAATAATGCGTAAGAGAGGTAACCTTTATCAACGCTGCGCCGAGGTGTCAGCGTAGATGTAATTGGTACAGTTATTATTTTTAGACTCACATATCACAAATCAACTAGATAAAATAAGCTAAACATTTATTTAAAATCGCAAACAATTAAAGGGTACCTGTGTGTGGCCTTACACAAATCTTTTTTTTGCAAACGGATGCACTTCTGTTTCAAAACGTCAGTCTCAATCGCTCATGCAATAGGAGGACAGTGAGATGAGCTGTTTCTGGACCAAACCATTCAGTATGAATGGGGGTGTTACACACAGGATTAATCATAATCATCACCATAATAATAATAATATTAAAAATTAAATCCTTATTTTTTTATGTTTGTTAATAAGTTGTATGAAGATTGAGTATAATTGCAAAAGTGAAGTGATGAGATTTCACTTCATAGTCCCCCACTCAAACAGCACAATATTACTGTGCATTTCTTAATATAGCTGAAGTTAGAGATGAAACCCATCATACAGTCACCATTGAGACTCACGGGTTCATGTTATGTAACTTTGTAGAGCTATAAACTGTGGTTCTGTTGCGTGTATGGGGAAAAGGGGATGGCAAGGGGTGTGGTAGTGTTGGGGGGGGGGGGGGGGGGGGGGGGGGGGGGGGGGGGGTAGATAATAATGACCCCTCACTTCTAAATATAAGCACTATACCTCTGTAAATAAATCTGATCTTAAACAATTGCAACTGCACCTGTAGCATTGTCTAATTTTTTCTCACACAGAAAATATGGCAGAGATGCAAATCAAACCAGTAAGAAAGATTGTAATATAACCAGGGTAAGTACAACAATTCTATATTATGAGATTCATAGGACATGCATACGAAATGAGTTTGAAACTAACAGACATAACAAAATTACAGCGACGGGGATGAAACTAAGTTACAGGGCTAACATATCTTAACCCAACAAAAGACGGGAAACAAAATGGGGAAAAATTATATTAGGTTCACTGCTATTTAGATCACAGGACAATGACATTTCATCTAAAAAATAAAATTGAAATTAGTTTTGTAGAAAGGAGTTTTTATTTTATTTTAAGAATTGGATTTGTTACATAAGTATATGCTGAGCCCTTGCTAGGCAACAATTACAGTACCAACTAAAATGTGAAAAAATATTAAAATGAACAATGCAACGTAAATCTAAACACCATATTATAAATCATCCATTAAGTGTTAGTGCTCACTTGAGTGTGCTTTCTCAATGTTCTTGTGCGCAAGAGTAAAAAAAAAAAAAGGGCACAAAAGAGGAACAAAATTCCATTTTTCAATAAGTCTTGTATTGTTTAGAATGACTGTGCAACATATATTCACAGAAAGGTTACATATTTGAACGGTATATGTGAAAAGATATTCATCTTTTATTTTGAAATGACTTGGAATCCAGTTTTAAGGGATCTCTTTTACTTTTTTAAATTCATTGTGGAAAATGGCACCCAACACATTTGGCAGTATTTATTTATTTATTTTAAATTGTAACCCACTCCCTACCAATAAGCCTCTTCTAACAGTGCACGTTGTTCTGAATTGTGTAGTGGAGATGTGTTGAGGCTTAATAAGCACAGGGGGCCAAGTCATTCCACTTGTTACCTGTGCCAGACTGAAACACTTACCAATAACTGACTCCCTTACTCAGTCAGCAGTATCTATTCCAATGTGGGAGGCAGCATTTTTCTATACATTGTCATTGTGTAGAAGGGATCACGAAGAGCAAAGAGTCTATGAATAAACTTTTTATGAACCAGTATTAGTGCTGTGTGTAGTGCTACGATTTTGACATCTACTTCTTGTTCACAACATCAGCCACATCACTGCTTCCACTGGCATAGGTCTGGTATTCAAATATATGCCTGGTAGCCAACATCACAGTTACTGTAGAAATAATACCAGCCCTCATTAAAAAAAAAAAAAAAAACACAAAGGATGTGCCACACAACTGTGAACAGCACAAGGCTGACTGTGCATCAGCTTTTAAGAGGACAGATCAAGTCAAGTAAAGAGCCTCCTGCCTCCCTCCCTGGAAAAACAAGTATGAAAAATGGAGGCCAGGCACAATTACAATGCCATCTCATCGCATCATATTCCAAAGAAAAGCACAAAGAGCTACATCCCTCCATCTCTCTGTATTCTCTCTACAGAGTTCAAATCTGAAGCAGAAAGCTGCTTTGTTACCATAGTATCAACTTCTAATTTTAATACTGTCATTTCATGTAGGCTACGCTAGCCTTGATACAATATGCTCCCTATTTCCATTAAAATAGTTGGCTGAAAGGATGCTGTATAGTTTGGATTACACTTGACTGTGGTTGACAGGCTGCCCAGTTTTATTAATAAGCAGAGGTCAAAGGGGAGATGCTGAAAAAACAAAAGCACAGACAGATCTTTAGCAAAGTAGGTTCTTCTGAAAATGCATTACACAACTCAAAATTTGAAAGGGGTTTGCAATGTATCACCATCTTTCATCTTCATGACATGGATGAAACTAATTTAACATAAAATCTCAAACGCTGGAGCCTTTGGTCAACACATACATACACAGTACAATCTACATGTTTGCTGATATGTATACAGTATATAGTATTTAAAAAAAGAGCTCTAGATCATAAGTTTAGTTACTAAAGCAAGGAAACATAGAATGAATTCCTTTCAAAATGCATTTCTTCCCTGGTCCACTCTTTCTCGTTATTTAAGCAAATATCCTAACAAACAATAAAGTTCACTTGTGATTCTGGACTGTAGCGAGTTATTTCTCAACGGAAACTGAACACTTTTTTGCAATATGGGATCGACCAATCAGCTATAAGAAACTGGATGAGCATTTTTTAAATAACAATGGTCTATAAAAGCTGCAACTGTAATAGACTACGTCATGCTTGTTTTGTTGGGGGGGGGGGGGTGGGGGGTGAAGACAACCACATGTATATAGTGTATACTCATGACTACTGATTGGGGGGGTGGGGGGATCCTAGTACATGAAGCAGAGGATGTGACAAGGGCCAGTTGAGGCACATCTACTTATGTTCTAAGTATTTTCTTCACCCTCTGAAAATGTGCCTTTGTACTAAAGATTAGGGCCCACAGTGTTGTCACAAGTTTCTCAGAATTTGTTTGAAATACCACCTACAGACAAAAGTGTTCCTCATACTGTTCACTGGCTACCTATCTTTGCTCTTATCCAATTTAAGACCCTTGCTCTTGCCTATCACTCTATTCATCATACTGCCCTTCATATCTTTAATCCCTCTTGTCTCCTTATATGCCCTCTCCACTCATCCTCTACTGGCCAACTTGTTATGCCTTCTCTTCACTCTCCTTCCTCCCGTGCTCGCTCCTTCTCTTCCCTCACATCCCCGATTAAGACACGATTGGTCAACTCTTCTGTCATAAGCTGGATCCAAACAACACCCTGCATCAAAACCAGCCAGTCACACTGGGTGCGTTAAGTGAGCGCTCCTGAGCATTTCTCATCAGTGATCAGAGTGAGCGAATGGAATGGCCACCTGCAGGAAACAAGTGGATATGACAGGCAGGATTGACAAATACGTTTGTCAAGAAGGATGAACTGGTTTCGACTTATGAAGTTATATATTAATTGGCTAAGTAAGATGGTAAAAATTGTTGTTTTCAAATTTGTATCATTTAATTTAATTTTTAAGAAATGTAGAGCTGTTTAATGTCATAATAACAAAAACTTTTTTTCTCTACACTATTCTAATTATGTTAGGGACTATTTTCCTCAGCGGAAGGTTACCAACAAAAAAATCAGAAGTTCAAGGTAAATATAGGTTTTCAAGTTTTTTTTTTTTTTTTTTTTTTTTTTTAAAGAGAAAATAAAGAAATAAATCATTTTCTAATAGAGCTAGAGCCCTCTCGATATGGCCTCTACCGTGTGGTAGATTACCTTGACTTTGATTAGCGCCCTCGTCTATGGCTTGGGACTCGTAACTCCAGTCGCGGTCAACTACCACATGGGCTCCATCGCTTAAATATATCTCAAACAGCCAGCTGTCCAACGCTGTGATACGTTGTACATGTCTTTCTAAACTTATATGTATATTATCATACACGTTTGTTTTGCATTTTAATGCCTGAAATTTACAGTATTTTCTTTTATATTTGGTATAAAAGTGTCTGCTAAATAATTAATTAAATAACCCATACATTTAAAACACTCAATGGTGGTACATTTAGAATTACTAAAAGAAACAACAGCATTTTACAGATATTGAAGCTCACTTATTCAAAATGGGGTCGTTGAATTTTTCTTTTAGTAATTCAGAACTAGGCCTCGGCTGTCCCTGATAAATTCAGCTCTAGAAAATGAAAGTAGTTACACAGCAAAGATGCGCAGCAACAGAGACCTGAGAAGCTCTGATGCTGACCTTGCCCCTTAAATACAAAAGCAATCCCAGCAGTCCGCAAGGGTGGATTCTGTTGTCTCTTTGCTCCTTTACAGCTGTTATTTCTCAAGAGATGCTTATTTTTGTGTTTTTCCTGAGGGGGCCTGTGGGGGTCTCTTACCCTTGTTCATTATTCTGCATTCTGAATGGGAGAGGATTATTAAAAAAAAAAAAAAAAAGAAGTTTAAGTAAAAATGTCCAGGCCTATTCTGTTTCATTGATTCTTAGTTATTCTCATGCAAGCGTCAGTGCAGCAGGCAAATTTAAAATTCACATATTTTTATGCTTGTTTTTGCAGATGAATTGTCATTAAAATATTTTTTAAAAAAGCAATAACTATAAAACTTGAAGTTGGGCTGGTAGTAAATGACAGGAAAGTTAGGTTACTTGT